>NC_056748.1:511655309-511947809 GCF_019279795.1 Protopterus annectens
AGGTGCGCAGCTCATTATATATCAGAGCAGTCAAAACCATATCTTTCAACATTATATTACGAAGCCAGCACTGATGAATAAAAATGCAGCCTGATTCTTTAAAAGTAAACATAGTTTTGCCGAAAGCAGGATCCCTTTCATCTAAGTTCTAGAAATGCATTTTCAATCAAGAGCAAAGCCCCAACCCCATTCTGGAGTGAGTGTGATGCCTGCAGCCCCTACGTAATATAATCAAATCTCAGGGTAAAGAGAGTTTCTGCTAAACTTTGGTGAACTGCATTCAGCAATCCGCATCCCATTCGATAGCAGCTTCATTTCTGAAGCTATGATGAAAGCAGGTTTACAAGCCTGTTTTGTAAATCAATAATGTGTCCTATGAGGAAACATCATTTCCTAAAATAGGCGAATGATGAGGAAACATTCTCACAGCACATGGTTAATAACAGTGACTGAATTTAAGAATACTGTCCCTATGAGGATGGACATCTGGATTCTGTAGCTTAACCACTATACAATAAGTAGACCAGGTGCACCTTGTGGTTATTATCTAACATCACATTCTCTGTTTCTACACTTCAGCAATGTCTCTGAACTAATCATAGTTATTTATGTTTAAAGACAACATGATTATACATTTACTCGCCCCATTCCCTCGCTCCACTATTGACATGTGTTTACTTACTACAGACTTGCATTTTCTCAGTGATGTGAACATGCTGTTTAACAATTATCACAAGGCACTATGCTGTGCATAAGGTCCTCTGTATTGATACTGCTATCTTGAAACAAGAAGACTATCACTTTAAATGAAGGAAATAACAGTGAAGAGTTTTATTTCTAATGATGTAACAAAGTGTTGTACAATGCATTTTGGTTCGGTATGGTGATTGGTGACACAGCAAGGCAAGAGTGCATTCTGTCCATTACAGCAGTTGATTTAGTGATGTGGGTTTGTAATGTAATCAGTTAGTGGCTCCATCAGTAGACAGAGGAGTTAGTATCCATTCGACCACCAGTCTTCCCTTAAAGGAGGAAACAACATCAAGCAAAAATATCCACATTACGCTGGGGAAGGGTACCCTTGTGAGCTTATTATAACAACTTTTCAGGATCATATCTCCACAGCTGGTATCACTGGCTGATCTGGTTTTGGTAGGAGAAAGAAGGAAGAGATAGATACAGAAGGAAAACAGACAAAGAAGTGAAATAACGACTTGCCAGAACTGCAGAAGGACATACTTTCTGTTAGCCTGGGAGAAGTTACAAACGTTACTGAGGAAAATTATCTCAGAAAAGTCACATCAAAGCCAGATTAATTTCCCATTTTAGTTCTATGTAGAGTCATAGCTAACAATTCTGGTAGCCTGTACCATTCCCTGATCTTGCACCCCCCCAAACCTCTCAACTTCAAATTGAGGAGCAAAAAAAAAAAAACTAAGTCCTCTCATAAGTGAGGACAAAAGAAGTCCTCCGGTACTTGATGACCAAAGAAAAGCTGTTTTTCTTTTTTTTTTAAACTATATTAAACTGCTTGCTACATTTGTAGCAGGTGGCTTCCTACAGTTTATACTATAAGAATCATTAACGCACTTTAGTCCTAATTGCAAATGCAATATCAGCATTCAGTTCTGGCTAAAGACAGTCAGCATCTGGCAGTCTTGCCCTGTAACACACTGTGCCCAGGGTGGCTGCCCAATTTGCCCATCCCTAGCCACATCTCAGGTTTGTGGAAGTTACAGTCACTCATATTTAATTTCAGAATGGCATACAGTTGCACAGTAGATAAGTGTTGATACCTGACAGTGGTTATTTCTCCAGTTTGGTTCTCATCTGGGATGCAGGTGTGTGTGTGTGTGTACGGAACGGAGCAAACAGGGTGCTCACAGAATTGATGAATGAGTGAATGTTTAATTTTAATATATGTTGTTTTCATTAATTCTTTTCTTTCATCTATGCGTAACTCATTTTTAAGGTTCATAGGAATTGTACGAATGATAACATATACAAGAATATTAGACTACAGGCCATGTGTGCCTTACCATTAATCAGCCTGAGACTGTAGCCTAGAGGTCACGTGTGCCTTGCCATTAACCACCTTTAAGTTCTGGCATCTTTTTTAAGAAGGGCCTGTAAGTCCAGCACTGCATTGTAGTGTACACCTCCAATTAGCTAAGATATTTGTGAAGCCCAACAGAGAATCACTTTGCTTGTCATGCAAGGGGAGCCTATTCAGAGCAAGGGGAAGCACTGGCCAGTTTTTTTCTCTCTGTCCATTTAGTTTTACTTATTCCTTGATGTAGATTCAGATCTTTTATTCTAACATTAACTGTATTGTTTGACACATCAAGAAAAAGGAGGTCTTAAATGATGGGAACCCTGAGGACACAGAAAGGGGAGGTATACATCTTTCCTCAAAAGTCTGTATGACACTGAGTATAGGGAGAGTGACTCACTGACTGTAGGGAGAGTGACTCACTGAGTATGAGAGTGACTCACTGACTATAGGGAGAGTGACTCACTGAGTACAGGAAGAGTGACTCACTGACTATAGGGAGAGTGACTCACTGAGTACAGGGAGAGTGATTCTTTTTCTTAGGAACTACTTTAATCTTTCCAGTTTTTTGATTGTCTAGTGCTATACATGCCAAAGGGTGCATTATATTCGATAATGGGTCTAAACAAGACAGAGTATCTGGAAATAATAACCTTCATTTTGAATGACATGCATTTGGCCTAGGTCTCTGATGACAGTCTCATTGGATTGTGGAGTTTCACTGATGTACTAGGTGATAGCAACTTGTTGTTTTCAGAAGGAGAAGATACTGTATTTCTTAGCATTTTGTTTGAGCTCTTTCTCAGTGTACCAGGTATGAACACAAGACAGTTGTACTTGAAGGGAATTTGTATCATTTCTTGATTTGACATAGGTCCATAGATTAGTACTCGGCTAACTGTCCTTGTGGGCCATTTTAAGCCTAGCCAATTACCCCATGTAAGAATCAAATCCTGCACCCTGTGTCCTTAAGGTAACCACCTTAACCATTATGCCAACCTCCCACCCATTTTAATAATTCGATTTCAACAAGTTCATAGGTTCATAGATTAGTACTAGGCTAACTGACCATATGGGCCATTCTAAGCCTCGTCAATTACCCAATGTGAGAATTGAACCCTGCACCTTTTGCCTGTAAGATAAACACCTTAACCATTATGCTAGTCTTCCACAACTACACCCAGCTTGCAAACAGAAGTGAACTTAGTCAGCCAGAGATTCTTGTTGTCGGTGCTGGGAGAAATAAATGCCAAAAAGGAGAGGGCCCGATATGGACCCCTGGGGAACACTACTTGCCACCTTTCCTTAAATGAGAAGGCATCACCAACCCTGGCAATGTGTGTTCTGTCCTAGAGCCAGTTTGAAATCTATCTTACCACATTTGGATCTACATTTAAGGGTGTTAACTTGTTGACAATCCCATCATATGACATGGTATTAAATGCTTTTGCTAGATCCATGTAGGCAGCATAAACAATGTGACCATTGTCCATGGCCTGCATGACCTTTGCAAATAAGTTCACAAGACTGAGAAGGCATGGTCTGCCCTTAAATCTGAATTGTTGTGAGTCAAGCCTAATTATATTTTGAATATCCTGGTTTATAAAGTCAGTGATGATGCATTTCATGGCTTTGCAGAAAACGTTAGTAAAGCTAATGGGTGTGTAGTAGCCTGGGTCAGTGATGCGGCCACCCTGATGAAGGAACATCACCACAGCAGTGTGCCATTGTTTGGAAACAATAATTTGTGGCAAGGCTTAGGTTGAACAACTTAAGGAAGGGATTAGCAACAGCCTGCTTAACACTGTAAGACAGCCCAGTATGTTGTCTAGACCCATTGAGGAAGTATTTGTTGGTCTTGGAAAGCACTTTAAGGATATTGTCCTTGGAAATGGTAGGAGAAATGACTTGGGTAGTTTCTGGACTGGGGATGATAGTTTCAAGGGAGAAAATTGCATTTAACTTACTAGCCAATATACTGGCAATGTCATTACTATTTAAAAAGGAGTGACCATTATAGATAAGCTTAGACCAGTGATGTGAATTACTCCTTATTTTTTTTTTTAATTTAGCTGAAGAAGGACTTATAATTATTATTAGCCTCAGGAGTTAGCCTACATTCATGGGAGGCTTTGCTGGTCTTAATAGCTGACTTCAGTTTCTTGGTGAGGTGTGTTATGTTCTCACTGAGATGAGTGGTTCTGGCTTTACAAGGTAGCCTAAGCAGTTTCTTCGTTCTGTTGTAAAGCTTATTTGTATCTACTGACCACAACGGAGGTTTGTTTTGGAATTTTCCTATGCATTTGGTCCTGTGGGGACAGCTGTATTAATGCATTTATGTAAATGAGCATAAAAAAATCAATGGCATAGACAGCTGCACACCCCAATTACATTTTGGGGGTATTACAAGAGAATTTTGCTGTTTTGGTGTGCAACTGTTTAGGTTAGCTTTTTTTGAAGCCTTTAAAAAAGATGATATTGCTAACCAGGGGACAAGATGTTTGGAATATAAACATAATCAGTTGGTGATCATACTTAACTGAGGGGACCAACTGTGGGCAGGAAGTAGGCCAAAGCTGAGTTTGTCAGAACTAGATATAAGATATTACTGCTTCTGACAGGGTCATGGACAGTTTGATGCAGGGAATTCTCATTCATCCATTCTAAAAAATATTGTTCATACCTGTCGTTAGAAGTATAATTATTCCAGTGCATGGAGGGGTAGTTGAATTCACCAAGGATAAGAGATCCATATCTAATAGCCACATTTTCTAGAAATGCCAGGAAACTAACATGATAACCAATAACAACTAATGAGCTCTGCATTGAATGTCTGGCTAGAGATCAGTCAGCTCACTGGCAGAGTCATTGGTTACAACCTTGGAAAAGATGAAATCCCTGATGAAAACTGAGACACTTCACTCATTATCAGTGGGCTTGAAAGCACTACAGGCACAGAATCCAGGCACAGAGGGAGTGTTCTCATTACATTTGAACCATCTTAGTCACTACACAAACTTGGAATCTTTCCAAATGCAGACAAGGCTCCAAACTGGATGGTTTGCTATTGAGTCTAGGCATTAAGAAGGGCCACCTTGATGTTTTCTAACTTATAATTTGATTTGTTGGCTAGGTGAGATACTCATTAGAGGAACTCAGTCCAAAAAAGCACAATGGGGGGGGGGGTAACTTAGGCTTTAGCCAGTATGCAGAAGGCAATGAATAAGAGGTGTAGACAATCCTTAGCAAAGCGAGTAGGAATGTCATAGTTTCATAGTTTCTTATTAGGCTATTAATCCTAAAGGATCTTTGAAAGCCTAGCCATGCATCCTCATGAAGTTCTGTTTTTTAGCCAGTGTAATTTAAATATGAATAACATTTACATGTTAAATGGTTTGTGAGTTGAGTGTGTCTGTCTGCTCATTCACTTGTGTGCAGTGAGTGGAGATGTTGATGTGTTAACTAGTTGAAGAGGGTGGTGTTACTGACATTGACATTAGAGGTGTAATCAAGTAGTGTATTGTGCTACTGAACCTTATGAAAATTGTCAGCAGCCCTGCTTACTGAGTCACTTTCATTCATAGTTTAGTGTTTTAACTTCTAAAGTAGTTTTTCAAGCCATATTGCTGAAATGTTCTGCTCACTTGAAGGTCATTCAAGTTTAGGTACATGGGAATAACTGTGCCCAAATTTATCCACCGTCCTGACCTCTCCACATCATTCAGATTGCTTTTTTCCTTGTTTATTTAAACAACAACCCACATCTGGGTGTGGGTAATGCTGGATTTACCCACGGTTGGTGTGGTTTGGTCATGAGGGTGAAGCCCAAGTGGCCAAACAAAGACAACCGTGGGTAACTCCAGCATTACCCACACCCAGAAGTGGGTTATTGCTATTATACAATGACATTATTTAAGAAAAAAAATACTTACTTTTCTTATATAATGGCATTGTATAATGTATAATGCCTCCGTGCTGCCCTTCTGCAGCTGTCTGGTATTCTGTGACAGTTCTGATGTACTGCGCATGCGTATGCTTACGCAGTACATCAGAGCTGTGTGTGGAAGCAATGGAGAAAGCAAGATCTCCATTGCTTTTTAAAAGGTGTCTTGCTATGTTAAAGGAGTTTAACATAGCGAGATAGCTTTAAAAAAAGCAACCAAGATCATCCTTTCTCTGTTGCTTTTTTTTAAAGCTGTCTTGGTATGTTAAACCCGTTTAACATAGCAAGACAGCTTTAAAAAAAGCAACGGAGAAAGGAAGATCTCCGTTGCTTTTTTTTAAGCTATCTCATTATGTTAAACCCGTTTAACATAGTGAAATTACAGCAATGGAGCTCTTCCATTCTCTGTTGCTGTAACAAAAAAAATAAAAAAAAAGACTTGTATTAATGGAAAAAGTCCATGGGACCGAACCTTTTTCCATTAGTATAAGTCTGATTTACAACAGGCACGCTGACCAATCAGCATGCACGTTTTGGAATATTAATGGGGGGGGGCATTGTATAATCACACTTTGTCTTACCATAGCTTTTTATTACATCATTTTATTGAACCCTAACTGACAAAGACTACACTGTAACAATGGAGGAGGAAACTGAGGAAAGACCTTAATTTAGTCAGCGATCTGGGATACAAAAGACCTCCAGAAGCCACTGGGTTGTAGATGGTCTGAGGTACATTTTAGAAACTTCCTTATACATTTTGATCCAGTGATAACCTAAGCAAAAATTATTGCTAAGGAAGGAAGGAAATTAATTCTAATATTTTTTTTCTTTCAAGGAAGAAATAAAATGCAGCTAAAGCTCAGTGTTCAAAGATGACAAGTTAGTAGTTACCAGGGAAGACAAATGCTTGCAAGGGTACATAAATCATATCTAGGAATATAGCTTGCTTGCCTGCTTTGCCAATATACCAAAACTCTTTTTCCCATAATAAGTGTGTAGGTTGTTCTTAAAAATATTTAAACTAGTGCCTGCTTTAATGTAGTTTGGTAGTCTGCTCCATGCATCAGCTGCTCTCGCAGAGAAACACTTAGTACACTTCTCATTCCTATAGAATCTTCTACATAGGTTGTCTGATGATTCTCTGCTACTTTTTGATAACCCCAAACATTCCCAGATATAGTTGTCTATAAATGCCCTATATACCTGAATAAGATCTCCTCTTAAATAGCTATAATACTGTACAGGTTCAGATATTTTAGTCTTTTATAATAACTTAAATGTGTTATATTTCCTCTGTACTCTTTCCAGTTTTCTCATGCTTGTTTTCTTGTGAGGTTTCCATATTGTTATTACATACTCAAGTTTGGGTTTAATGTAATTAACAAACAATGACTTAATTTCTAATTTCCTAGACTTTATATTATATCATAATTTCATTGTGGCAGAAAGTAAAAGAAAATATGACCAACTTGTACTTTATAGATGCACTGCAACACCTATCCTCATACACACTCATGTGCAGGCAAAACATTGCAATAATCATTTTAAACTAATTTTAGCAAATGCAGTGACACTGCTCCTACCATGTTAGATCAATGACTGTTTAGAAATATCCTAACAACAGCAGGAATATGTCACTTTCATCACAATATAGCCTCCATGCCCATCGGTTACAGACACTTTCACTGTGTACATCTCAGATGTCTGAGTGTGATAAAAAATGGCACAATAAAGGATTGTTGCTTGTTATATACAAATGCACGCTAATCCTGTAAAGGCAGATTAATGACTATTTAATCTGACAGTGGAAGCAGCATCAGTCATTTTCATTAATAGTCAACCCCACATCTAGTAATTATAGCTACATTGTTGGCTGCATGCACTTCAGATGTTGGTTTGTAGGGAAAACAAATTAATAAATGGATTCATTAATTTATTAAAATAATAATAATCACAATGATAATGGCCGCAGTAATATGTTTTAATGTTGTTTCATACAAATAAACAGTGTCAACAGCAAAGTATTCCAATTTCACACAAAATGCAAACCAGTACTGCAAAGCCAGACTAACTGTTTAAACAGAGCAAATGACAAAAAGAGTCAGTTACTTTCACCCACAGTTGGTCCCCACACAATCCACCAACAGTTACTTTGCTATGTACACCACACCTCAGAAGTCTGATTTTGATAAAAATAATGACTAGTGTAAGTATTTCAACTGTGTTTCACACAGATAGCAGAAAAAACTATTCTAGTTTGCTTCACACTGGTGGGAGGTTGGTGCAATGGTTGAGGTGTTTACCTTACAGACACAAAGTATGGGGTTTGATTCTCACATGGGGTAATTGTCTAGGTGTAAAATGGCCCACAAGGGCAGTTAGCCTAATACTAATCTGTCTCAGTTAACCAGAGCTATTCAGAGTTTGGTGACTTTAGTCAGAGATCTAGAGTTCATCTGAACTGAAATCCAAGGCATCCACTGAAAAATAAGTATATTTAAAGCCTGTGCTGGACTTTGTTATTGTGTATTTATTTGAATTGCTGCTTCCCTTTTTCTGATGATATCTGGATTTTTTCTGCACTTTGAAATCCTGTACTACTGCCTTATATAGCATAGGCTAGATTCAGATGTGATGAATCTAGACTGTTTGGTATCACTGTGCTCTAAACCAGCCATCTTACATTAACAGGGCCTCCCTGCACCCCTGTGACAGAAGTGTGCAGATCATATTCCATCTCTGTTGGGGATTGCTGGACAAAGGCTCAGTTTGGGGATTGGTAGTTTGTCCTATAACTGTTGAATTTCACTTGTATTTAAGTCTTGTCTTTGCTTGTAGCAGCGCATCACACATCAGGGGTTAGCACTGCCCTGTATAGACACAAATGTCTGGAACATTAAATTTTCCCTAGACTTCTGTCAGTAAAACCCTCCCAAATCCCCTGTTGCTCTGCAGGCAACTCAACTGCACACTAAGCAGGCTCGCTACAGCTCTTCACCCTAAACCATCAACAGAATAAGCCCCTCTGTTATTCCCACATCATAAACTGATGTAACTAAGCCATTCCCCAGCAGTACTATGGTATAAACCTGCCATTATGGATGGTCACTTTTCCACCATGTTTCTAGCCAGCCTGATTGACTTGGGCATCCAGAAGCAATGTAGTAATTGCCTCATGTATACTAACAACCACTTTGTCCTGAAACAAATACCGTATGTGAGAGATGTAATTACACTATCAATTTGAAAACAATCCTTGATGGGCGTGAGACCTGGGAACACAGATTGACAGCAATCTGAACTTTGACTACCAGGTTTCCACGATGGTAAGGAAAGCCTCCTACATTGTGCATCTCATAAATAAAAGCATCGCTAAAGGCATCGCATCCAGGTCTAAGGATGTTATAACCCCACTGTGAGGATATTGTTGTCTGTGTTAGCATGACTAGCTGGAGTTTTATAGATAGTCGTAGATGATTATAGGTGACCCTGTGTTGCATATGCCAGCATGACTAGCTGTAATTTTGCAGATGGATTTATGTCTTTTGATTATCACTCTGATTTGTTCAGGATGTTTGAGTATCAAGCAGTGTTCTTCTGGCTGACCAAACGTACATTTTCTTTGTGGGGAGAGTTCTGAATGTACATTGTGCCAGAATCAGCTGACCTAGATGTGATGTCATTGTGTGCCAGAGCTGGGAGAATAGAATTTTCACTGCAGCTGTTTGTTTATTTTTCAAAGTCTAATATGAGAGTAGAATTCTCATGGCAGCTTCCTGTTACTTTTGAAAAGGATCTGCTATAAAAAGCAGGTTCTGAATCAGTTGTTCAGTTATTATTCAGTAGTTTTGTTTCCAGAGCTGCTTAACAGTAGTAGTCCAGATGCTTCCAGGAGAGTAGTTGTTCCAATTGCTGAGGATAGACAATAGTCTGGAGTGTGGACATAATTTCTCATCTTACCTTGCAGAAATAAGAGTATCCACGGTGGTGGTGCTGTGGTAGCATTGTTGCCTTACAGTAAGACACTGTCCGGTTTGATTCTCAGAGAGAGCGTCTTCTGCGTGGAGACATGCGTGAATGGGTGTACCTTCACTGAAGGTTGTGCTTCAGGGCTTTGAACTCTGCACGTAAAATTCAACTGTCAATCATTAGCGGACTGGAGTTCCGCTGTGGCGACCCTTAATTGGGAACAGCCGAAAGACACATACCTTGCAGAAATAAGAGTATAATCTTGCCTTGCTAAAGTATTTATATTAGATAGGGACAGTTAATCTTCAAATAATCAGGGAACTACAGCTAGATTGTTCGAAGTTTTCTAAAGTCAATGTGAGATCTATCCTGCTGTATTTTTGTCATATTTCCTGTGTGTGAAACTCTGATGTTTATTGTTATCAGTTATTCAACATTTACATGTTTTAAATCATTTTTAAATCATTTTATTTATTATTAAATGTTATACTACCTCTCACTGTGGGTGGTTATTTAGTTAATATTTTTAATAACTTGAGAGTGTTTATGCTTATTCTGATAACAGGGCCACTCCAAAAAGCCTTACTGCTTGAAATACATGCTACCATTTGTTTCCATATCTATTTTACCCAATATAATTGAACACTCCTTTTGAAGGGTATTGTGGTATTTGACTGTTGGTAGCCATTACCTTGTAATTTTGGTAAAGAACCACAGCAGGTAAATTTGTGTTAGTCTTTCCCAAGAGTGTTTTTATGTGTGGATATCAGACATTTAAGAGAGTGTTTGTGAGATACCTAGAATTGAGACACAGTGCTCTGCAGTGGTTAGTGTGGAGACTCATTTGGGGACCTGGAGTAAAGCATATAGTCCAGTCCCAGGTTGAGAACCTGTTCCCAGTGTATTTTTAGGGGAAATTGTGTATTTCTATCCTTGCTTTTAGTGACATTCCCTTACCAGAGACAGTGGTGAGGATTGGGACTTCTTAATTACTGCCCAGGTTAAAGAGGTCTTGTCACACCCACTTTACTCGACCCTAATCAGACCATTAATAGAGTAAAGTGCCCCCTTCTGCATGTATCTCACCAGACACCTGCAGCAACTGGAGAGACCACAGAGGTTTCTCACTTAGAAGATACAAGACCTCCAAATCATGACCTGCTTGGATAGACTGAAAGCCCTGTCACGGTACTCTGTATCATGTAGACTTCTGAGAGGCAACTTGTGTCTGATTTACAGGGCAGTTTCTGACCCCCAACCTGATGGAAATGCTGCACATCTGCAAATCAAATGGCACTAGAGTCATTTGCTCTAGGGATCTCAACCTCGCCATTGACATTAACAGAACATGCTGGAGAGACAGGTATGTCTCCCAGAGATTGCCACTGCTCTGGAATAAACTGCCAATTCATGTGAAGCAGAGCTCCTCAATGACCCTATTCAAGCATAACCTGGACAAATGGATTGGTGACTGCAAAGTCACCTCAGTGGTGACACTCATGTCCCTCGTGGACAGGGGTAGTCGATGCTGATCTGAGCTGATCTGTGAAGTACTTACATCTAACCAAGGACAAATTGGGCAACCTGGGATTAACACAGCTAGGCCTATAAAGGCTGTAGGGATGCTAGCCTGGTAACCTCCAATGAACCTGTGAGCCTAAATCACTTTAATGATTGCAAAGCCATAATAATGAGAAAATGATAGCAAGGTCAATCCTTCTTGTCCACAGATATCCCCTTTATCTAGCAAATGATGCTACTTTGCAGTTTGCACAACCATCTCTGATATCCTACTATGTTTGTTTGTTTGTGTCTTTCGGCTTTTTCCTGGTTGGGGTCGCCACAGCGGAACTCCGGTCTGCTAATGATTGGCAGTTGATTTTTATGTACCGGCTTGCCAGGCCTGATGCACAACCTTCAACGAAGGTACACCCATTCACGCATGTCTCCATGCAGAAGACGCTCTAGCTGAGAATCGAACCGGACAGCGTCTTACTGTGAGGCGACAACGCTACCGCAGCACCACCACCGCAGAATCCTGCTATAATATTTAAATAAATAAAATAAGGGCTACCATAATGCATTTAGATTCCATTTTACAAGCCCACAGTTGCTAGCCCAGTCCTGCAAAGCTCTACACTACTATGCCTAGTTGCTTGCCAGTATTAAAAAAATGCCTCACCTTATGCTATTGCATTTAAATCTTCTTCTCTTCTCATTAAATAAATAAATAATGGAAAATCACCTAAGGTAGCTGTCTAGTTCATTTATGCATAAGGCAGCTCATCTATATATAAGCAGCATAAGTGGTGGGAATGAAGTCCCCCATGACAGGGGATTCAGGGGATGACATTCCACTAGGGTCACAAAGTAAGTGAATGACAGCTGACAGCCTTATCCCTCTGCACCAACTGCCAAACACACCTAGTTCCTGAGCTTAACTTGCTAACACCACTGAGCTGTAGAAAGTCACACCTTTAGTAGCCTGCACACTTCCTTACATATTAAAAGCATTTACAGAAAAAATAAGTTAAAAATGCAAAAACAAACAAATGTAAACATATTTTAAACATTAAATACTAGTAAAAAATACAGACACAAATCTAATTAGTAAAAAGTCATTTTATAGTGAGAGTTTGCTTTCTTCCTCCATTTCACTGTGTTTACATTGGTACTGTGATATATTATAAATACATGCAAACACAAAATTATACTTTTCTCTAAAGTTTCACAAACAACTTTTCATATCTAGAAAAATGTATAGTCTATACATGGGTTCTTAGGTTCATAGGAGGTTACTAGGCTAGAGGTCCTGTAGTCCTTACAAACCTAGCTATGTGTAAAAGGAAAAAACTTCAAAGACCAATGCACGTTAGGTTCAAGGAAGGTACCCTTTATTACTTGCAGCAAGGAGACAAAGCATGTAGGTACAATATTTGTCTGGCTCTTCGATGATCAGTATGTTATTCTTATACAGTTCTCTTCATGTCACACAGAAAATGTTATTATTCTATTGCTGATGTAGTTGGACACAGCTTTCTGTATGTTTCACAAAAATTGTTACCAGACTTATTGCTGACATGGTTGGATTATTTGCTGCCTTGCAAAAACATTTTGAGAAAAACAACCTGGCCTTGGGCTTATTTTAGCCCACCTTAACTTTTCAATTCTTCAATTGTACAGTTCTAATGCATGTGTTACATTTTGTCTAGATTCAAGGTACATTTCTAGCTTTAGTACAAGTAATGCTGACTATGGTTTATACTTTCAGGCATCTATTGTTTTCTTTATCAAAGCTTCTAGCAGCTGCATATTTTCTCATGGTATAAGCAGAAATGAAATATCTCTTTAAGTTTCCTGACATTAACAGAAATGAAATGTCTCTTGTTATTTTCATGACATTAGCAGAAATGAAATGTCTCTTGTTAAGTTTCTAATAGCTGTGCAGATTCATGCAGTGTGAACAGAATAAATGTATTAACCCTTTTAAACCTCAAATGCACTAAGCATGCACATTACTATTATATATTTTTCTAACACTGTGTTAATCCTGAGTTGCCTCAATTGTCTTTGGATAGATGGATGTAATTTGCAGAGCAAGTCTATGGTCAACACCAACTACCCCCATCCCTGAGGGACATGGAGTGCTTCATGTGAATTGGAAGTTTATTCCAGAGTTGCAGCAATATTTAGGAGCAAGGGTGCCTGCAGGCAGGTCCAAGGAGGTGTACATGCACCCCCTGGAATTGGCTGGCTGGGAGATTAATATTCTTTTAATTAAAAAAAAATTTTTTTTTCTTAACAGCATTCTTTTTTTAGGAATGCCTTTTGCGTCCAGTCACACAGACTGTTCTGCATCTGTGCGACCAATGGTTTATGTCTTCATCTTCCATGCCTGTGTAAAATTTGAATTCCATAATACATTTGGACTGCGGACAAATATATAAGTGAGAGGTTAGTGTGCACATCTGTGTGTTTAAGTGTTTAAGAGGTGTGTGTGTAACAAATGGGTAGGGGTGTGTGTATGTAAGAAGTAGGTAGGTAAAGGTAGGGGTGTGTGTTAGGTCTGTGTGTAAGTAAGATGGGAGTAGGAGTGTGTGTAAGAGGGAGAAGTTCATACCTTGCAATTATCCAGATTTTTGCCTCATATGTTCAGTTTGTTTCTCATAAAATTGTGTTTTTCCAGCAAATCGTTGAGGACTGGTCAGAAAATAATGGTAGATATTTGAGTTTTGGACTTCATATCCTCAGAAAATCCATAGTAATTCAAACCATGTTCTATCCAATTTCTAAGGAGGTGGGCAGTGTACCTCTCAACTGTACAGATTTTCACAAAATGTCCAGATTTTTGCCTTATATTTTTGGTCTGTTCCTCACAAAAATTCTGTTTTTTTTTTCTTTTGACAAATCACTTTGATGAGCTAAGTATTAAAGTTACAAAATAATGACATGCATTAGAGTTTCGGACTTCATATCCTTCAGAAAATGCATTCTAACACAAATCCTGTTATTCTAGCAACTTTCTAAACATGTCCCTAGTTTTGGGCCTTTGTCCCCAACATTATAACAGGCTTTCTCCAGATTTTTTTGTGCTAAGAAATTGAGAGGTGTGTGTGTGTGTGTGTGTGTGTGTGTGTGTGTGTGTGTGTGTGTGTGTGTGTGTGTGTGTGTGTGTGTGTATGTATATATATATATATATATATATATATATATATATATGAGGGAGCTGTCCAGGTTTTTGCAGAATGTCCAGATATTTGCCCCATATTCCTCCCAAAAATTATTGAAGTTGTTAAATAATGACAGACATTTGAGTTTTAGATGTCGTATCCTGTAGAAAAATGCAAACTAACACAAATCCTGTTATTCTAGCATTTGTTTACATTCATGAGTGCAATATTTATAATCTGTCCCTTTTTATTTTAGGCTTTGTCCAGATTTCTTGCACTAAGAGGTTAAGATGTATGTGTGAGAGAAAGAGAGAGTGAAATGCCCTAGTTAGAGGTAGCAGGTTTTATTTTCAAGTGCATTTTCAAGGATTTGTGAGCTTCAAGGGAAGATAAATTTACTGCTGCTCATGCTAAGTCTGCTTAAAGTGTGCAACTGTTTTCTTTAGCAAATGGTATCACTATTGTGATATAGCATTTTAAAGCAGTGTCAGTAGCACAGCAGGTAGCATACTTGCATTTTGATGCAGAGGGCTGTAGATTCTACTCCCACAGCATGTAGATTTGTATTTTAAGGGGGTGGGGTACTGCAGTCCTGAGTATATCCTTGTTTGGATGTGATGCCTAGTAACTATGAACCTGTCAGCTTGCCACCCATTTCCTGTTGCAATATATCATCTTACCCTTTTTTTAATGTAACATAGGCAATTTATTCTTCAAGGGCAGCAGGGACTGAATTTGTAGATAAAACACTGAAATAGAAAGTTGTTTTCTAGCAACAACCTCTTTATTAGTTTCAGATCGCTTTAATGTGGAATTATTTAGATGACTTTTTCTTCTGCATAGATTGCAGTGGCGGATTTAGGCATGGGCGCAGGGGCGTGCGCCGGCCCCTTTTTCAATTTTTTTTTTTTTTTTGGAAATCGCGCCAGCCCAACTTTTTTTGGAAGTCACAATCAATCTTTCCGAAGAATCCTGTCACCAACGGGCCAAATACATAGATCGGAGATGATTGGAGGTTGCAATCAGATGCAACCAATTGCATCTCTTATAATTTAGGCGCGTTGGTGAGAGCTGATTTCTGCTTTTCATCTAATTGGGTAGGATGGTGGCAGAGACTCTGCGGTGAGGTTTTGGGTTGCTGAGTTTCAGTTGACAGCACTTTATGGGACTGCTTCCCTTTTGGACCGGAGTAGTTTATTTTTCGTATTTCTTTTTATTTCTTGCTTCTGCACCCTCCAGCCCCAGCAACTCAGGGGGTTACCCCGGGATCTAAGCCCTATACCTAATTGAACTGCTAGGGAATCAAGAGAAATAAAAGAAGGATGCTGGACTCGGAAGCTTCGAGCAGGATTACCCGAGGTAAGTTTTCTTGTTTGTTCCATTGTTGATTAGTTGGTAGACTGCCTACATGCACCCTTCATCCCACATACCCCCCTCCCCATTCCTTTCAAATTTGGGTTAGCTGAAGATGTGGCATTGCTTTCTTTCTCGTATGTGCATTTCGCCACATTTGTTGACTAACAGCAGAGAAAGTATTCCACCACTTAATCCTTTCAGCTGAAATGTGTCCGACAGCAAATGAATGACTGCCTGCCATAGCTTTTAGTTAAGCAGCTCTTTGCAAGGAACTGTTTTTTAAGTCACTTTATATCCCTTGTCTGGGATTTCAGAGTGCGAGTCGGAATTGAAATAAATGGAAATGCAAAGATGTCTGTCAGTGACTGTTTTTTTTTTTTTTTTTGGCCTCTGTCACTGGCATTGATAACATTTTATGCTGACTTGGCCTTTGTAACAAATGTTTTTTCACACAACGCAGCCACCTTGTATTAGTTAAGTAGATGTTTTGCCTGTAACCACAATTTTGAAAGCTTATGGTACAGTGTACTTAAGTGAAACACTGCTGTACCCCCAAAACACTTTGACGTTAGCTTGCAGCCTGATGGTATAGTTATTTGTGGTAGACTTGTTTAGAGCAAGGTTATTATTAGACTTGAGAAGGAAGGTCATCCACCTGCATTACATGCCTTTCCCTTCTCTGCATGTAGAAACTTAACTTAGACTCTGTTCTAAACTTAACTTAGAATTGGTGTCGGAAGACAGACAATCTTGTTCAATTTTAAAATAAAAATAGCTGGACACATTGTCGTTTGAAACGACTTATAACTACTGCTACTGGAGAGATCTACTTTGAGGTATGTGCTAATTCTTTTGACACCACCAATTTTCAAGCCGCCAAAGAAACGGGGTATGAATAGCACTCTGATTGTGCTAGAAAAACAGATTCAGATGCATTCGCACAAATCGATACTATTTAATTTCCAAAGTTATTTTAATATCCAGCACGTAAAGTAGGCATGCGCCAAATGTCACAGCTAGGCTGTCCCACATCCCTTGAACTCAAACCCTAAGGCGGTTACATACCATGTTGTTACTGCTACTAGGGAATAAGTTAACCTTTGAAATGGCTCACATCAACACTACTACTCATTCCCCAACAGTTTTTAGAACAGAGTCTGCAGTCGACCCCTGAGTCTTTCCCGGGTGGGGGGAGGGAAACAGACTGAAGGAGTGGGGACCAAGAGAAGGTGAGCTGTCACCAGGGACTGAGTGACTCTACTGGCATTAAGTAACTAAGGGAGACTTGAATGGAGATGTTGACCACTGACATTTGTCATTGTTAAGACTCTTAACTTAAGAGACAGGTGTGTCAATGAATACCACATGTATTCTGATGTCAATTAAATGCTAGCTCATACAGCTATATTTCTTAACCCATTCATCTAAAATCATTCACAGTTACTTATTCCAGCTCTTAAGACAGTTGTAAAAGTTGTGCATTTGACACGTAGTATGGTACACTTACCCTCACACGGATACAGACAAGCGTACGCACACACCCATGTGCCACCAGTTCCCACCATTAAATCAGTTTATTTCACTTTGTTTCAAATTGCTGCAGTTCTTTTCTGTTTAATTTTCTGTTGTTCACTTTTCCCAATATCAGACAATTCTCAAATCCTCATTCTGGGAAAAAATGCTTCATTCGGGTTAGGTGGTGAAGCACACATCAGCATGTTAACTGTGATAGACGCCAGCACAGCACTATATTCAAAACTTGCATTTAAAAAAATGTCTGTCTAGTTAGTGTTTGCTTTGTTATTTCTGTCCTGAAGTGCCATTAAATTATGTTAGTATTGGCATGTCTGATATCCAGCGGAATTCTTTATAATATTGTCTATTCTGCTAGTGTTGGACTAGCGAGTAGTCCTTATTGCTTCTTGGTGCCATGATTTGTTTGATGTCTGATATCATCTTATGACTTCAATTGATCTGAGCACATTAACTAACAAAGTGAATGACTGAATGAGGAAATGCCTTTAGATGACCCATAAATCCAATTGTTCATCTTATGCATTTATTTTGCATTGTCTTGTTTTGCTTTGCTTCTTTCTCGGAAGACAGCTACAGCAGTTCCCTGCAGGTCCCAAGGAGAGTCTCCAGTTTATAAGTGATTTGGTTGGTATAAAAATGGTTAAAGGGTTCAATTCCTAATCAGGGAGTTTCAGCTCTACTGTATGTTTTTAATTATTTTGGGTATGTCTATCTGTGGAATAAATGTACTTACACAAGGAATCTGATGTATTGGGGGGTATTACTGTCCTTAAATTATGTGAATATTCTACAAAAGGGCCTTACAGAAACATATGCCTGGTGCCAAAGCCATGGGCTCAAGCTTAATGCCAAAAAATGTATAGTTATCCCCTTTGGAAAAAAACATATACCCATGAACTACCACATAGGTGGCAGGACACTAAACATCGAAAGTGTGATGAAAGACTTTGGGACACAAGTGGACAGTGGTCTCACTTTCGATAACCAGATCGCCACAACAGTCACAAAATCCTTCTATGTGGCACACCTCATCACTAAGGACTTTTCATCCAGAAAAAAGGTCATTGTCCCACTGTACTCATCCCTCATTAGACCCATTATAGAGTATAATGCCCCATTTGGTATGTACCTCACAAGACATCTGCAACAGCTGGAAAGGCCACAGAAATACCTCACTAAAAGAATCACAGGCCTAAAGCTGATGCCATATGCTGACCGTCTAAAAAAAACTCCAGCTATACTCTGTGGCATATCGTCTACTCAGAGGCAACCTCTGCTTAACATACAAGGCCATGTCAAACCCTGAGCTGTTGAACGTGCTCCACTTAAAGAAATCCCAATCCCTCAGAGCCACACGCTCCAGGGATCTAAACCTTATCATCACAATGAACAAAACATGCTGGAGGGAGAGGTTCCTGATGCAGAGACTCCCCATGCTCTTGAATAGACTGCCCATACTTGTCAAGCAGAGCACCTCATTGGCCCTCTTCAAAAGGAACCTTGATGATTGGATGGGAGATAGGAAATTCACCCCGGGGATCATGTCAGTCGCCCTGCTAGACAGAGAAGTAAATATTGTGGGAAAAAAATTCCAGGGAATTGTTATGGCTAGGCTTGCATAGGCCTTAGGGCCGATAGCCTAGTACCAACCTATGAACCTATAAAAAGAATATGTCGGCCTCTGTGTGTTTAAAGGTCAACATGGAAAGAAAATTTCTCAAAACAGCTGGATTGATATCATTTTTAGGGTATTGGTTTCATATAGGACTTATCAGTTAAGCAGTTAAAACTAAATAAATGTAAGCTGCCTTCATTCAACATAAACAGTAAAATAAAATAAAAGTACTTTGCTTGCAGTTGTCCTTAAGTTAAGTTGCATGTTTTGGAACCATAGAAAGGATAATGGATGACCCTTACCAGTAGTCAAAACATTAACACTGTGCTGCTCCTATTTATGGAAATAGATTTAACTGTAATACAGACACAATCTAAACAGTTTCAGTTTTCCAATAGTCTGAATCAAGGGGTTGGAAATGCATGCACTGAAAGACATATGTAATATTTAATGTCCTAAATGTGAAATTCCTAATGCACAAGAAATTTAGAAATTAACTGTAAAGGTAATACCTGGGTATTGTTTTTGGATTATGATTATAATTTTATTATGGCACACACACGCACATGCACACACACACACACGCACACACACACACACACACACACACACACACACACACACACACACACACACACACTTCCTCTGAAAACCACAGGACTGACAATGCTGTTTAAGTGTTTATTGGGAAAAGTTACTTAAAGCATAAGGGATGGTCATCTCAGGGCATGAATGGTTCTAATTTCTGTACATTTTATCTGTTTGTTTGTTCATTTATTTATATCTGTTAACTAGTGTAGGGCTCTGATACTTGTACATCAGTTTCAGGCTCATTCTCTGAGTGTAGATATGGGAAAGGGAGAAGTGGTAGTAAGTATACAAAATTTTACAGAAGAGACATGGCATTTGCATGTTTATAAGATGTACAGAGTAATTTCACTAAGGGTATCCAAAGATGTACTGTATGAAGCATGTTGTGTGGGCATGTATGGAAAACAGTATCTGGCATGCGAGAATAATATAGGTAACACATCACACAGGCAATGGGTTTGAAATAATGGTTTAAGTCTTTGCCTCATAGACATAAGGTACAGAGTTTGATTCTAACCTTGGCTTATTGAATAGATTTAAAATTACCCTTCTGGGCAGTTAGCCTTAGATTCATGTAGAACCTATCGCAAACATATACAGTATGTACATAGTAGACACAGTGAACCTCTCACAAGGCCTGTCAAAAGTTGTCAATTATACTTTTTTGTATTTTTAATTTTCACCTATTGGTAAGGCAAAAGCTGCATATCTAAATTGGGTAAGAATGTGAGGTAAGAATAGAAATGGAAGAGTAGAGTCTGATTATAAAGTGGAAGGAGTGGGTTGTTGTAGAGTATATATAGGAAGAATATTAAGGTGGGTGGTCCATATATGTAGAATGGGTTGGAACTGTAGGTGGGGTTCTGAAGTGATTGTCAAGAAACTATAGGTGATGTACTGCAGTGTAAAAAACATATAGAAAGCTGAAGCTCTTTTTATTTTTATACTTTTGTTGGTTGAGAAAGATTAACAGAGTGGAAAATCCTTTTTAGTGGATGCCTGGGGAGAAAAGCTCCACAAGATACAGAGAGAAAGTAACACACATGCATATAAAAGTGCTATTGTTGTTTTTAATTAAAAATGTAAACCTGTTAATTGAACTAACATTTTATAAAAACTGCAGCGGTGGCTTTTGGTGAAATGTATTATGAATGCAACACATAAAAATTTGTAGAAGAAACAATGATAATAAAACTGCACATCTTCCAAACAGCAAATGGCAAGTATCATACAGCAATTGAACAAGTGAAATGCTAGTTTGCAGTCAAGGCATCCAACAGGGCTCTGTCCTAGGCCCTTACTTGTTTAGGTTGCAGCTTTCAGATCTAACTTTTTCATCTGATGTGTTCTACAGTCTGTATACTGATGACTTGAAAATAGGCAAGCAGGCTTACATCTGTTATAGGTAGAGCACGTCAGCAAAAGCACTTGACTAAATGTACCATTTGGGTGCAGGAGAATAATATGTTGATAGATACATTAAAATCTAAATAAATGATATTTGAAAGAGGTAAATATTTAATACAGCACACCTTGATTGATGCTGTAGATTCATTCAAGGACCTTGGTGTATGTGTAGATGCAGTTTTAAGTATTTTAATCATACCAAATGGTTATGATGATTATAAAACTGTAGGATGCATATAAAGATTTATAATGTCTAGGAAATGAAAGACTGATAAAATCATTTGCAGGTTACATTAAACCCATACTACAATATGGAATAAAAACATTAAAACGTTATAAGAGAACAAGCAGTAGTAAACTGGAGTACAGCTAAAATATACCAAGGGCATTCATGTATGTGAAAATTTAAGTTATGATGAAAGACTAAAATATCTGAACTTGTACCTCTTATTCAAGTATATAGGGCATTTAGAAATGGCTACCTCTGAGAATGTTTGGGGCTAGCAAAGTGTAGTAGACAGTCATCAGAGAGTCTACATAGAAGATTATATAGGAATGAGAGATGATGCATGAAACAGACAACTAAATTATATTAAAGCAAGCACTAGTTTAAATATTTTTAAAAAATAGCTTGGGTATTTATTATGGGAATGATTGTTTGGTGTATTGGCAGGCTAGAAGGGCATTATTGCACATGCCCAAACTATTTATATACGCGTGTGTGTGTGTGTGTGTGTGTGTGTGTGTGTGTGTGTGTGTGTGTGTGTGTGTGTGTGTGTGTGTGTATATACCTAAGTATGTATGCAAAGGAAATGTAACAATTTTGCTCTGCTGGTTTAATAAACTTAAAAAAAGCTGAACTTTTTTCTGTGGGGAAAAATAAATTTATCACACACACATACACACAGGTTTTTTCATTTGTCTGCTCCCATTAGGGGCTGCCACAGCAGTTCATCTGTTTCCTTTGGCATTTTTGAACTGCTGGAGAGCAGCATTGCCTCCCCCTCCCACACCCACTCCAGAATTTGTTGAAAGGAGAGCAAAGGTACAGTAGGACTTTTGTTATGAAAATACTAATAAAAGATAATTAATTTTGCTTAAAACCATAGAACAAACAGTAAACAATCCAAAAACATTATGGCCTGCTTAGGAAAGTTTTATGAGTTTATTTATTTGGTACAGTCATTAAATTAATTTATCACAACATCTGTGACTGTGGTATATATTTTATGTCTCATAACAATAACATATATTTCAGAGGGTTTCTTTCCAAGTTTATAACAGTGCATATGCCCAGTATGACATTGAAGGAGAATGATGTGACTTGGTATGGGCAACCAATCATCTTTTCCAGGCATGCACTGAAAATACTTGTACTACCTGTACATGTGTTGTGTGCTGCACAGGAATTACCTATTTCTACTATCATATCCACAGCAAATTCATGTGCAACTGAATGTAAATTGATGTCTTTCCACACGTGATGTCAGAGCTTATTAAGGTAATCTTTTCACAGCCACCAAACCCAGTGTCCCACTTTCCCGCTTTCACCTGGTAGTCAACTAACCAGAATGTGCCCCCCCCCCTTTGCAAATTCCTGGATCCGCCACTGGATTGTGCATATTAACTGACATTGGTGGATTGTAATGACAAAGGTTTGAGTGGCCTGGTCTTTTATGGTTGAAATGTTCTGAATTTAGGCAGTTTGTCATTAATGATTCATATGTTTTGTTTCATTGCTTACTGGAAAAAAATGTTCAAAACTATAAATTTAGAACACACTGTAACAAGTGGCACTGTATTATACAAAGGATATAATTTAATTATTATATATTATAACTAATACAATCAGGAAGGTGAATCAAAGAACTTTTGCATGGTCCTAAAAATGTGTGCAAGGAGCCTATAATTTGAAAACAGCTCAAAGGTAAACTTTACCTGCCACTGGCCATGTGTATTTTTTTTGAATATAGGTTTCAATGCTGTTTCAGTGAATGTGAGTTTCAAAGGCAGAGAAGTTTTAATGCTAAGGCTGTTTTCATTGTAAGCTTATTGTTTTGTTTAGCAAATGTCTATCAGTGTGTGTGCTATAAAATTTGAAATAAAAGTTGTAAATTAAATCCAGATAACACAGTATGCACACTGAGAGTATTGGGAAGTGTTTATTGCAACTGGGGAAAAATAACCAAGTAGTGGGGCACTGGAATGGCTGCATGGGGGGGAGGTTGAGTGGGGAACTGTCCATTTGCACTACCCCTCAAAAATCCTGTGGGCTCCCCTGTCTGGGAGATATATCTGTCTCTCCAGCATGTTCTGTTAATGTCATAGGCTTGGTGAAGATCCCTAGGGTGAGTGGCTCTTGTGCCATTTGACTTGCGGATATGCAGCATTTCCATCAGGGCAGGGTCAGAGACTGCCCTTTAGGCCAAGCACAAGTCACCTCTCAGCAGCCTATATGATACAGAGTAGAGTGACAGGGCTTTCAGTCTGTCGATGTAAGTCATTGTTTGGAGGTCCTGTATTTAATTAGTGAAAAATCTCTGTGGTTTCTCCAGCTACTGCAGGTGTCTGGTGAGGTACATGCAGGAGGGAAGATTATATTCTATTAACAGTCCAATGAGGGTCAGGTAAGTTGGAGTTATAACATCCTTAGACTTGGATGCGATGCCTTTACTTATGAGATGTGCAATGTAGAAAGCTTTTCTTACCCCTGTGAAAACTTGGTGGTTGAAGTTCAAATTGCTAAATACCTGTGTTCCCAGATCTCCCACCACTGGGTTTGTACTTGGGGGAGTGTTGTCGATGTTGTAATTAGCAGGGAATTCCACTTTGCCAAAGGGGATAATAATGCACTTTTTTGCATGTAGTTTTAGACCATGGCTTTGACACCAGTCATTTGTCTCTGTCAGCCCCTCCTGTGATATGTTAACATCATTGGGGGACTCGATGATTGTACCCAATTTGCAATCGTCAGTGAACTTGGAAAGCCAAAGGCCATCTGCTTTAGCCTGGACTTTGGAAAAATAGATTCCAAACAGGAAAGGGCTCAGCAGAGATCCTTGTGGTATGCCACTGGTGACAGGTTTACTGGTAGAGGCGTCATTCACAGTATATGTTCTGTCAGTTAGCCAGTCGCCTATCATCTAGTGATGTAAGGGTTAATCCCCAGCTGGGAGAGTTTCTCAGTGATAACTAAATGGGGGATTGTGTCAAAATCCTTGGCTAAGTCAAGATAGGCAGCATGTACTGTCTTACCTTCATCCAGAGCTTTGGTGTCTTTCTCAAAGAAGTCTACTAGATTTAATAAGCATGATCTACCCTTAACAAAGCCAAACTGGGTTGGGTCTAGAGATTGAAGGTCACTTATGTCCATGTTGATAAGGTCCATGATGATTCTTTTCATGACCTTGCAGATAAGGCTGGTTAGACTTATGGGTCTATAGTTCCCAGGGTCAGTTGATGGCCCCCCTTTGTGCAAAGGGATTACTGTTGCTGTTCTCCACTCTGCTGGAACAGAGCTAGTTCTCAGGCTATGGTTAAAGAGAATGCCAAGTGAGTCCACTAGGTCCTGTTTTAGATTACTTAATAAGCAGCCTGGGATATTATTTGGTCCCACTGAGGCCATGTTTTTGGCCTTGGAGAGCACAGATATGACCTGATCTCTAGAGATACTAGGCAAAGGACTTGTATCAGGTATGCTTTGGGGTATGGCTGGTGGGGATAGGGGGATGAAATATGTGCCAATCTGTCAGCTAGCAGGTTGGTAATTTCCTCCAGTATAGTATGAGTGGTGCCATCGACTACCAGTTCAGCTCATAGCTAAGCATTCTCTTTTAGACTTTTAACATAGTTAAAGAATGCCTTATGATTATCCTTAGCTAGGAATGCTATTTTAGTTTCTTAATTAGCTTTAGAGGACTTTACAAGATTTCTGATTTGCTTGCTCAAGCTGTGGAGAGAATTATTCCTCTGCTGAGGCAGTTCCCTCTTGTTCTTAGACATCAGTTTCTTCTTTTTATTACATAACCTGTTTATACTTGAGGTCCACCAGAGTGGCTTGGTTTTTCAGGAGGACCTGGTTTTAATCTGGTCAGGTCCAACTGAGTCTATTCAGTTGCTTAAGTGTTTATACATGGTATTTGTGTACATCTCTGCATAGCAGTCATTGCTGTCTGTGATTGGGGGGGGGGTATAAAACGTTTTATACCATCACTTAGTAGGCTGTAGTTTGCTTTGGAAAGTTTTATTTAAGTTTTTTGCTCATGTGGTGGTGGTAGATTCAGTAGTTACTTTGAACAAGACTGATTTATTGTCCAATCTTACCAGGGAGTGCATTACATGAGGTGGGAGTGCAGTGTCCCCTGTATTGGTGAGTGCTGTGTATAGGACAATTGAGCCCCTTCTAGGGTGCTATCTGTTCTAGGCCATTAGTATTGACAAAGTCCAGGAACCTCTGGGAAAGCATGTTTGTGCTCATTTATGTTACCCTGTCGATGGAAGGATGGTTAAAATCTCCCATGACTAAGGTGTTGGGCTGTATAGCAAGTGACTCCAGTAAGTCCAGGTAGGTGGTGTGCTTTTCTTGGTTCATGGTGGGGGACCTATAGCTAACACTGATGTGGTAGGGTATTTTGCCTTTATTTAATTGGACATGGATTAGTTCTAGAGAATCATACTGTTCGAGTAATCTCACGGTGTACTTGGCTTAATGAAGATGGAGACACCTCCATCTTTGGTTCTTTTCTGCTCATTTTGAGGTCTGAATGTATGGAAGGCATTATAGCCTTGCACAACCAGGGTGATCTCCACAGCCATGAACCATGTCTCAGTGACTGCACAGACATCAACATCTTCCAAGGTGAGGAGTGCTTTCAGAAAATGTAGTCTCATGTTTAGACTCCTAACATTAAGCAGTGGAACCTTGAGTTTGCCTCAACTGGATTTTGTTACATCAGAAATGTTGTTGTTTTGACATTGCCTAGAAAAAGGCACTATGTGGGAGGCAAGCACCTTTGCCAAAATCTGAAAGCTTAGAGGAGATAAGTGCAGACCATTTCTGCCAAAACAGCATGGCCTGTCGAGAATGTCTTCCCAGGCTAACATATACTGGATTCCCCTGGAATGACACCGGAAGCTAAGCCAATTGTTGAAGTCAATCATTTTTTGTTTATATTGTGGCATCATCCTGGGTGAAGGTAGAATGCTGCTTAGGGCTAGGGTCATACTTGCCTGGGACACATAATCTTAGAGTTCAGTCATGTCTCTCTTCATATAGTCCAGTGAGGTATGTCTCAAGTCATTCACTCCAACACGGACTATGACAGAGTCATACCGCTACTTCTTGCTGAGTGACTTGAGTGCATGTGTGATTTGATGGATCCAGGCAGCTGACTGTGACCTTCTCCTTGTCCAGCCTGGTGAGCAGACCATCTGTGTGTCTCACTATAGAATTGCCTGTAACCAAGACATTAGGTTTTGAGGTGTTTCGCCTTAGGGGCTTATTTGCTGAGACACTGGTGTATCTATTATTGTATGTAGCGGTTTCTATTTGCATAGCAGTGTGTGTGTTTGTTCAAGTGGTTTATGTTCGGGAGGTTTATGATGTTTTGGTAGGTAGTGAGTACCTCTGCATATGTGGGTTTGTGTGTCATTACCTTATTTTGTATGAGAGGTGAAGTGTGTGTGCTGACAAACTGTTTTATGTCCAGTTTGTTGCTACATGAGAGACTTGAAACCAATTTCCTAGTGTAATTACATCTCTCACATAGGGTATTTGTTTGTTTTAGGAGTAAGTGGTTGTTGTTATACGAGGTAATTACTACATTGCCTCAAGAAGCCCATGTCAATCAGGCTGGCTATTGAAATGATGGGAAACTGTCTATCCATTATAGCAGGTTTTTACGACATGTACTATTAGGGAAGGGAGTGGGCTAGTTTGACCAGTTTTTGTACTAGGACTAACAAAGGTGCTTGTTCTACTGATGGCTATGGATGATAAGCGTGATAACACTGCTCAGTGCAAAACTGAGTTGCCCGAATTGCAATAGAGAAGCTTGGGACGGTTCCACTGACAGATTCCTAGGGAAGAAATTGAGTTTTAAGGCATTCACATCTGTACAGGACACTGTTAAACCCTGTTTCATGTGTGCTACAACCCACAAACAAGAGGCCTAAATACAGATGACATTAAAATACTTTAAAGCTAATCTACCAATAGGAAAGCACTCAATGAACCTTCCTCCAGTGATCCCTAGCTCAGACAAGGCTGGAACCACACTCTTCTGCCACAAGGGTGCAGGGGAGCCTTCTTAATGTAAAATGGCTGGTTTAGTGGTCAACAGGGTAGATTTAGCAGGTCTGAATCTAGTTTATGCTATCTAGGTATCAGAACAGTGCAAGTCAAGTGCAGAGAAGAAAACAATCACAAACAGTAAAACAGTAAAAAAAAGAAAAAAATATGCAGTAGTCAATAGAATACAGTTCAAAAAGTGCAGAGGAATTACAAGATATATTTAGTTTCTTGTTTTTTTTTTTTGCCTTGGATGCTTGTCTATCTGATGAATCTGGGCATCTTGAGGCAATGTAGAAATTGCCTCATGTACGCAGACAACCCTCTCCTCCTACCACCCAACACTACAACCTGTGAGAGATGCACTTATCTAGGAGAAGGTAAACATTTGCACCACACTCATCACATAGTCTCACTAAATCTACACCACCAAAATCCACACATAGTAACACAAAAAACATTTGCAGAGGCTCTCAATAATAATCTGTCTAAGCAACCGAGACCTCCAAAGCAGAAACGCAAGCAACCTCCATCCCCCAACACAACCCAAATGACACACAGCCCACAGACTCAGTGTGCCACTCAACCACAGCCAGTAAGGCAAAACAACATACCCAACATACTAGTCATAGGTGACTCTATAGTCAGGCACACTGATGTCCCACTCACCAGGCTAAACAAGGAGAAGGTTACTGTCAGCTGCCTGTCGGGTGCCAGGATCCGCCACATAACCCATGCAGTCAGGTCACTCCAGAACAAGTACAAATATGACTCTGTCATTGTCCATGTTGGTGTGAATGACCTGAGATGTACCTCCCTGGACTACATGAAAAGAGACATGGAAGAGTTCTCTGATCTTGTAGCCAAGGCAGGTATGACCCTAGCCCTGAATAGCATTCTGCCATCCCCCAGAATGATACCACAGTACAAGGACAAAATGATTGACTTCAACAATTGGCTAAGCTTCTGGTGTCATTCTAAGGGGATCCAGTATCCGTCTGCTTGGGATGATATGGTTGACAGACCACGATGCTTTGCCACAGATGGCCTGCACCTGTTGCCCCTGGGATTCCGAATACTGGCTAAGGCTCTTGCTGCCCCTATAGTGCCTTTTTTAGGCAAGGTTCAAATAATAAATTCACCACCGTAACAGGAACAGGCAAGCAAAAACTGAGGGCAATGCTACTCAATGATAGAAGTCTAAATCTCAAAATGCACTCACTCGAGGCACAACTTAAAATGGAGAACATCGATATCTGTGCAGTGACTGAGACCTGGTTCAAGGCTCCAGAGAGCACCCCTGCACTACCAGGCTATAACTAATACCACACTTTTTGGCCATGTAACCTGGACCGAAACACCAAAGGTGGAGATGTGTCCATATTCATTAAGGATATCCACACCTCCAGGCTAGTTGCTCAGCATAATGCATCCAAAGTTATCCAAGTGCAACTAACTCTGGGCAAAACTGCAATCCAAATTATAGCTTGCTACAGATCCCCCACCATGCCCCAGGATTCCCACTCCTCTTTTCTTGATGTACTGGAAAATATTAGGGTTCAACCAAACACCCTAATAATGGGTGGCTTCAACTACCCCACCATTAACCTGGAAAACTACTCGTGTACCAACTCCTTAGCTAAAAGCTTTCTGGAATTCATAAACTCCAGTGCCCTGGATCAACTTATCCACACCCCCACCAGGGGCAACAATATCCTAGACCTAGTCATTACCAACATGAGTGACCGGTGTTCCACACCTAAAGTCAACTCCTCATCGGTCAAATCTGACCATAAGCTAATCACCCTTGATATCCACATCCCACCCCCCATTAAGGAAACCATGGTAAAGTTTTCTCCAAAGCCAACTTCATGCTTCTTAAGTCAAAAGTGGTGAACTTGATGACACCCATGCAGATGGACAATACAGTTACAACTGCTGAATCCTACACAAATGCACTCTATAAGCACTTAAATGAGTGCATGTATCGTGCTATCCCAAACAGAACCAAGATGCTGTCCTCCAAAAAAAGGAAGCCAATCTGGTGGTCCCCTGCTATAAACAAATTGTATAACAGAAGGAAGAAACTGTTGCAAAAGAGAGTAAAATCCCATGAGTGGAGGAGCTCCATGGTCAGCCTCAGTAAGAAGCTGAGATCCCTTATAAGATCCTCCAAAGCTAGCTACGAAAACAAAATGGCCACTAATTCTAAGGACAACCACAAAGCATTCTATAACTATGTCAGGAATCTTGATTGTAACACCCAGATCTGCTCTGAGTTACAGCACAACGGCACGAAAATTACAGAACCAACTAATATTGCCAACATCCTGGCAGATAGGTTCAGTGCTAACATTACCCCCCCTACCCCCTAAAGGGCCCATATCTATACAGGAAGAATGCAGAGTCCCTGTAATCACAACTACGCAGGTAAAAGTTGCACTCTCTAAAGCCAAAAACACAGCATCCATGGGACCAAACAACATCCCAGGCTGCATTTTACATGAACTTCAGAACCCACTAGCTCCCCACTTAAGCACCATGTTCAATAATAGCCTCACATCAGGCTTTGTGCCCACTGAATGGCACACAGCAACAGTTATCCCACTCCACAAAGGGGAGCCACCACTCCCGGGAACTATCGACCTATTAGCCTGACGAGCCTGGTCTTCAAGGCCATGGAATGTATCATCATGGAACTCATAAACAAAGACATTGGTAACCACTCTGGATCCCACCCAGTTCAGGTTTTTGAAAGGCAGATCATGCCTCCTGAACCTGATCGACTTCTTTGAGGCAGTCACCAAAGTTGTAGATGAGGGTAAGGTGGTTCACACAGCCTATCTTGACCTCGCCAAGGCTTTCGACACCATCCCCCATTCTGGAATTATAGCTAAACTCACTAAACTAGGTATAAATCCCTATGTCACAAGATGGGTTTCCAACTGGCTCACTGACAGAACCCACACTGTAAAAGTTGCAGACTCCAAATCTGACCTCAAAGTAGTGACAAGTGGAATACCACAGGGTTCCGTCCTGGGACCTCTCCTGTTTGGTATCTACTTCTCTGAAGTACAGGCTAACAAAGAAGGCCTCTGGCTAATGAGGTTCGCAGATGACTGCAAACTAGGAGCCATAGTCAAGTCCCCAAATGATGTGGACATCCTACAGAAGGGCCTCGCTGAGACAGATGCCTGTTGTCAGAGCCATGGCCTCAAGCTCAATGCCAAAAGTGGAGTGTCATCCCCTTTGGTAAGAACTCTATACCCATGAACTACCACATAGGCAACAATCTACTTAACACTGAATGTGTGATAAGAGACCTTGGGACCCAGGTGGACAGTAGTCTCTCCTTTGATAGTCACATCGCCACAGTAGTCAGGAAGTCCTTCTATGTGGCACACCTCATTATAAAAGGGTTCTCATCCAGGAAAAAAAAGAGGTCATTGTTCCCCTCTACTCTACTCTCATTAGACCCATTATAGAGTACAATGCCCTTTTTGGAATGTACCTCACAAGACATCTGCAGCAGCTGGAAAGGCCACAGAAGTACCTCACAAAGAGGATTACTGGCCTCAAACAAATGCCCTACACTGACCGCCTCAAAAAACTCCAGCTTTACTCCATAGCATATCACCTACTCTGAGGTGATCTCTGCCTAACATATAAAGCTATGTCAAACCCAGAGCTGTTGGACATGCTACACTTAAAGAAATCCCAATCCCTCTGAGCCACACGCTCTAGGGACCTAAACCTTGTCACCACAATAAACAGGACATGCTGGAGGGATAGATTCCTGTCCCAGAGACTTCCCATACTCTGGAACAGGCTACCCATCTATGCTAAGCAAAGTTCTTCATTAGCACTCTTCAAGAAAAATCTTGATGAGTGGATGGGAAATAGAAAATACACCCCGGGGATCACTTCTGCGTCTCTGCTCGACAGTGGCACAGGAAAATAACTTTCTTGGGTGGCGTAAGCCAGGGAACCTTGTTGGCTAGGCTTAAGTAGGCCGGTAGCCTAGTACCTACCTATGAACTTATGAACCTATTAAAGCAGAAACAGCCTAGGTCTCTGGTAAAAGAAGCCAAATGTAGAGCAACTCCAGTTAATTGAGAGCAAACCTGGGCAAACACAAGGCTTAAATATGGGTGAAATTAAACATTTTTAAGCTAATCTACCAAAAGGAAAGCACACAATGAACCTTCCTCCAGCAATCCCCAGCTCAGACAAGGCTGGATCCACACTCTTCTGCCACAAAGGTGCACAGGAGCCATTCTTAATGTAAGATGGCTGGTGTTCACGTGCATCTATAACAGACTAGTCTATGTAATCTAGGTATCCGAACAGTGCAAATCAAGTGCAGAGAAGTGCAAAAAATGCTTAGAGCCCTTTTATGTGTTTTCCAGCTCAGACAGACTAGATAAACACCTACTGCCTCTAAATGAATAATCCCAGTCCTCCTAATGTAAAAGCATAGTAAAGGAGTGTCTGGAGTGAAATGCTACCATGAACAAACTTAAAAGGTATGAAATACTACCACAAACAAAATTAAAGATGTGTATACAGCAGTCTACTTTAAACAGCTTATAAAGTCAAATTATTCAGTAAAAGTACTTTGCTTTGAATAAATTAACCAAGACACAATCAATTTGAAAGAATTTATAAAGGCACTTAAAAAGGGGTCTATATTATATGTTCGAATCTCATATGATCGACTCCATATGAGCGAAGTTTTCAAACATCAAACATTAAATATAAATAAACTAAAAATAAAAAAACCTACCTGAATGCTCTATGCTGGGGGGCATCCCCCACACCCCCACTACTTAAATATACCAACTCTGAGACTGCACTACATTGAAGTGAAGGGAAATATTCCCCACGGCAATCTCCGTTGAAACGTTCGATGTTTGAAAACTTTGCTCATATGATGTTGATTATATGAGATTCGAAGTTTTCAAACTTTGAACTTATATAGACCCCCTTAAACAGGTGATAAGCTGATTAATAAGCCTTCTGGCCAATAAAACTACATTCAGAAGTCTCAAATGTTTCCCCACCCTAAGCAGATCAGGCTACCTCCCAGTGTACCAGATTGAAAATCCACTGAACTGTTTTGATGTAAAACCAAGTGTTTCTAGAATGTAAAAATACGCCACTTTATCCAACAGCTAGCTAGATAATGAAGTCAGATCAAGTAGAACAGACAATGAGGCAAAATGCACTTTTTTCAATATAAGCACAAGGAAAGGCAAATAAATAATTCAGGATATCAACAGCAGTGTAGAAAGGGAGGAGCTTATTAAGCAACATTTATAGTATGGATGGCCAACCTAAAATCACCAGGTTTAAAAAGCAGATCAACAAAGGAGAGGGTGGGTATAAAAACCTAGCAGGGAATCACCAGCAGTGCTTTAGTTTATGCAGGCTTGAAATCTTTTCAGACAAAGGCCCAGAATTTCACTGAATATTTAAGTATCACTCAAGAGATGATTTAACAATTGAAAACACATATGAAATGTGCAGCTTAGAAAATTTGTGTCTACCTCTCACAGGACATTTCTTAAAATAGAAAACAAAATGGAGCAGGCAACAGGAAGCAGCTCTATCAGTCACAGGCAAAAATATGGTTTACTTTCCGCACCCAGCAGAAATATAAACAATTATGTTTATTTATACAGTTAACAACATGAATATCAATAAATGTCTCTCAAGGTGTGCAACTTGCAGTGAAAATATTAATGACAATTTTCTTCAAGATTTTATAAGGTTTTATCTGATATCATGCAATAGCTTGTAAGTCACATGGTTTTGGATTTTTATGTACATACGGAAATATTACATAACTTTGTAATTGGTAGTAAACAATTAGCAATATTTCCCATATAGTTAACTATATATGAACCAGGACAAGGTATTTTCTACATCCCACCGTGATGTTTCACGTCATACCCTTCAATGCGTTGCAGCTCTCTCAGTTATGAAAATATGAATGTAGTTACAAAAATCAAATAAAAAGGAATAGTCAGTGATTAACACCAGTCCTGCAGGATTAGCGCACTCAGTGTCATTTTGTTACTTAAAACTTGCCATTTCTTATGCTGCCTGTTGTTAATTGGAATGTCACTTAGTTAGGGAAGCTAATCCCCAAAATATCAGTATACTATAAAGATATATGGACATTAAATATAAGTGTACAACATGTGCTGGAAGTGTAATGAGTTTACAGTTATTTTCTGTCATTCACACAGTTTAAATCTCAGTCCAAACGTATACTATGGAAAACATCCCACATTTGATGTCTAAAGCATTAACATCTTCAAAGTGTTCATGGATGATGTGCTAAGACCATCACCAGCATTGTTTCTACTGCCTGAGACAGAAACATGATGTGAATCTGTTTCGTAAATGCTAGCATTTCAGACCAACTGCTCAGAGACATAGGAGAGAGAAGCTCTTAGCCTTTCTCACTGTGTGCAGAGAGGCTGGGCTGTAACTGAAGTGTCCCTTGCCAGGATCAGTGAGAGGTCCAACATTCTTTCTCAGGTTTTTTCCAAACCTCTACCAGAAGACTAGGTAACTGGAGAACAAACGGTAATCAGCTGTACTGTGAGCCATACCCATTATCATTATTATTTATTTATGTGTTGTTAGACATTCTCACAGTTGTACTTCTTGTCTTGGTAGTCAAGTTTTCCAGTACTCAGTTTACCAAGTTCTAGTTCATAGGAGGAGCTGGTTTCTATGTTGGAAAGCAGTGGGCATAAAATAGAAAGTAGATGAAATGCTAGTTAATAGACATGTCCACATGCATACAAACATGCACATACACATACAGACGCACACTCACCTATGGACGTTTAGGGGAACCTGCAGTTCAGCTACTCCTGTATTTTTGGGATGTGGTAGAAAACAGATACTTTAGTAAAAACAGTGGAGGCACAAGGAGGGGAAGAAAACTCTCCAAAGAAGGCATCCCCAAATGGGAACTAGACCACACAACTGAGTGCTGCAAGGCATCAGTGCTAACCATTGTCCCATTCTGCTGTTCATTCTTGTCCTGATAGGGATGAAGAGGAAGGCAGAATATAGCCTTCAGGCAGTTTAGTTTAAGACTTTGTCCTTCTCATCTGTAATCTTGTGTTTGAGCCTTTCTACTGCCACTGGCAAATTTAAGAGAAGAAAAGTGAAGAATTTGATTGTAAATGTTGAATTACAAGCTAATCACATTTGGTTATTGTGCTAACTGCCTTTCTGGCACTTAGCACAGAGGACTAAGGATATAGACTATTAAGCTAATTCCTGTGGCACAGGATTTGATTTCCCCAGCTTTTATTTTCCTGCTGTGTAACCTTGAGTAAGTAATTCAACCAGACAGAGCTTTGGAAGAACTAGCAAGTCGGGCTATGATTCTTAATGGTCTCCCGGACTGAATGCGTAGTAACTACCTATGAACCTGTGAACCTTTAAAATAGAAACCATTATAGTAAGTGAACAAATTCAATTCATAGTGTAAAATGCTATAAACAGGGGAAGACGCCCCATTCCTAAAACAAAGCAATTCAGATTTAATGCCCAGATCAATACACATGGGAAATAATAGTTCACTGGGCAAAACTAGTGTAAGTTTCGGACATTAAATCTGAGAAAAAGAATATGGGGCTTACTTATGACTCATATTAACAATTACATGTGAAGTAACACATTGTACAGAAATGTTGCAAGAATGCCTGGACACACTGTATCACAGAATTTATTTATTTATTTGCATTTGTTTTACCGGGATAATCCACTGTGCCAAGGGGCCCATTTTCAGTGCAGGACCCTGGGAGAAAAGCTCCACAAGTAACAAGAAACAAACAAAAAAAGATATACAGTAGATACATAACAAGTACATAACATACAGCAAATAGAGTTGGCATGAGTACATTACTGGAGTATGTACAAACAATAGTATGACATGAATTAGGTACAAGAAGAATGAACGAAAGGATAATATTTTAGTGCACAATATATATATATATATATATATATATATATATATCATTATCATTGCCACTGGGTGTACTGCACTCGCCAGTGGAGATCATGCCTGAGAGGGGGCAAAAATAAGCTACTTTATTCACTAAAGCAGATGCAAGATTACACAGGGCCAGCAAGAAGTTATTTCAATAGGAGAAACAGTATGAGGTCCATGAAATATTTATTTATTTTTTATTTATTTTACATTTGTTGACCGGGCTAGTCCAGCTGGATATATATCCGTTTACAGTAGAGGCCCGGGGAGAAAAGCTCCAATATAGACAAAATAACAGAGAATAAAAACATTTTTTTTTAGTAGAATTATACAAGGTACAAGAAAGGATGACTATCATGGAGGTAAAAGGATGACTAAATACATCCAACAGAAATGAGTTAGGAGAGGAGAGGCATAATAACTTGTATATTCCTAAAGGAAATTCAAAATTCATACCCTCTGATAAGATGTTACTACCGGAGCTGTTTATAACTTTTTATTTTTATTTATTTGACATTTGTTTTCTGGGAAAGTCAGTCTGGGTCAAAAAGAATCCATTTTCAGTGGAGGCCCAAGGAGAAAAGCTCCAACGTACAGACCATTATATACATACATATTACAAAATCTTTAGCTTTATACACAGAAAAAGTTGGTTTAACTATGAAGCAGCTTGCTTTCCTAGATAAACTCATTATCAGTGTGGGGTGATTGGTATAAGTGATAAGTTCTTTACCTCAGTGGCACAAGGTACTGAGTTTGATTCTGATCTGTGGTTTTTGACTAGACTTATAATAGTCTGCAAACTGATAGTCTAGTATTTACCAGTGAATTATATTATCCTTTTCATTTTTTCTGCATCCTTCTAGCAGTCTCTGACAAAATTTTGGCAAATATATTTATAACTTTCTAAATATATTTTCTTCTTCACTGGGACCCTTTTGTGTTGGCACTCCAACTGAGGAGTAGATGAGAAAATCTCAATAGCAAATCCAAAATATAGACCACTGGACTAGTCAAAATCTCTGGGTACTCCTTCCAGGTATGTTAAGAAAAACTCAATCCACCACAGACTTTAAGTCAAATAAAATTTAATATTACACAATTAAACACTTTTGTCTGACAATAATACAGACTTCATCAGTCTGTGGTGGCTGGCCCAGCAGTCTATATTTGGATTTACTAGTTTTGACTCCATTGATGAATGTCTCCTTTTGTATGGACATGATAACCATTCTTTTTCTGCAATAACTCAGAAGACAATCTGCTGATGCTCCTCAGTCCATGGTTGGATTGAAATAAGTGACACCATCAAACTGTGATCTGGTAGTTTTATCTTAACCTGCTAGCATATCTGATTCTCCATCAGTAGTCCTGGTTAAAAGACTAGCTGGTATTTATCACCAAAGCCTGGAGACATTGTATGGTGCTTTCCTTTCTCATTTAAAGCACAAGTACTGTTACAGTTCATTTAATCCTACTGAGGATGATATTGATTGCTGCATGACTGGGCTTGCCATTGTTTACCCCCAAGGAAATCTTCCTAAGCCAGTCAGGTCTTCTTCCATCTCCACAGACATTCTGTATTGCATCCGGCCTGCTACTTACACTTGAACTACCAGCACTGCAAGCAATGCACTGTCCATGCAGCAGTGGGCTGGCCTGCCTGTATTGAAGTGTGAGCACAAGTATGCAGTTGTGTCTGTCTGTATGCTAACACCATTATTGCTGTGTCTTTGACAATTCCACTTACACTTAGGTACAGTGATCTCTCACTATAAGCAGAAGGGATGTATGGATACAACTTCCTACATTAAGAAATGCACGGGGGCTTGCCTTACGGAAATTGTATTTATTTGTGTATGTTACTTTTATGGGAAATTTTAATGTTACCATTTTTGGAATCATTTTATAGTTTATTGTGGATGACAGAATTGTGAAGGCTGGAATGAGAAAGTCATGTGGGCAAAAGGCAGTTTTCAAAGTTGCACAATGCCGAACTGGATTATTATGACTTCGTAATAATGAATGTAAAGCTTGATTCATTATTATGAGTTTGGCATTGTGAACAGAGATTGTGGTATAGTAAGGATCAGGGAAATTTCCCCTTTCCTCACTGTAGTGTGACCTCAGAGTTGGTATATATAATTTGCAGGGGGCGGGGTTGGAGACACAGCCCGCCACATGGGGGGTGCAGGGTGGCTTGCCCCCCCCCCAGCTAAAACATAAACAGACATATGGACTTTTAAAACCAGAAGTCTCGTATGTCAAAAGTCGTGTTTACAATGTTCAACATGTAGGCTAAATTTTGTTTAGAGTTTCAGGATTTTTGTTTGTTGTTTAGATGGCAAAAAGTTTTGCCTTTGAGATTATGATAGTAAACCATTTATTGTGTATGTGCGTGTGTTTTATTTTAAGAGCGGTGAAACGTCTGAAGTTTGCAGACTATTGTAAACAAATGTATCTATTTAAGACCCTGGCTGTTCATATGCCTTTGTATTATATTTTATGTTATTTTTTTTTTCCTTTTATCTTACATCATGTACTTTGGATTCTATGTAACTTTTGAAACTGCCTCAGCGGTTACAGGAGTAAAATTCAGTGACCAGCATGTATAAAGTTCAGTTGTGTAAGAATTGACCATAACAGTAAATCTCCTACTGATCATTGTTGCAGTATTGCACTACTGATAGGTTATCTTGCAGAAGTGGATTGAGTACACCAGCCAGACATCAGGTTACCTCAATGAGATAACCCATCGGTACTGGAATATGATAACAGTAATCTAAGGAAAGACATTGATGGTGGTTTGGCACACTTTCCTCAAGCAATATGGACTACTGGAGATATGAGGAGTTGCTCTAAGCCTTAAATCGTAAGCCCTGTAGTAACATTTAAATAAACAATTGTGCTGTGTAAATGAGTATGGAAACAGCAATAAACAGAATTATTAGGGGTTAGAAGAGGTAAGGAAAATATTTCACTTATATTTATTTATAAAGTATTCAGTCTCTAAATCATTCGCAAATAATGCAGTGTAAATATTAACTCAAATAGTTTTTCATGTATTTAGTTACATATTTTTCATCTGAAAGGTATTTTTGAACCTGGGTTCACTGAAAAACTATGCCCTGTTTCATAAATATGGCAGTTAAACATTGTCAGAAAATGAATAATTTAACATAAGGCAAAACAAGAGAGGGATTATAGAAATTAGCATAATAAATAGCTGCTACAGAATTAAAGTAATAAGTAAATAAGCACAGAAAGTTTATTTTTTTTTTCTTGTTAAACAGAAATGCACCAAAATGCTTTAACAGCCTGTGCCATTTACAAAAGCAGTATTAGCAACAGGAGAGGAGTTCATGGTCACATGTTAACCTTATTAAAAGCAATGTGATTGCAGGGTTAAGCTTCTGGCTATGTTCCCCATCAGGACAGTTGCATCCTATAATGAAATCTGACTCAGGAAGAAACGCCAAACAGCAGATGGAGAGAGGCAAATTATCTTAGAACTGAGCAGCAGGAACTGCCATTCTACTTCAGTCGGGCAGTAGCCAGTAGCTGTCAAGAAATTCCGTGAGGATTCTCAGAAAGTTAACCTCACATAGAGACAGGGTAATTTACTTTTAAAACATATGATGAATGCATGTGAATATGTATGCCCACGCAATTGGCTAGCCTAATGACTGGTACTATATAAAGTTATGGATACAAGGTGTTTTCTTTTGTTGTTTGCTTAGTGGATATCATCTGCCTCACCTGCCTGCACATATAGAGCCAATGTTTCTGTCATTAAACCATAAATCAGAAAGTGCAGAAAACCTGGAAGCAATCATAAAATTCTAATACTTATTTTCATTAATAGTACAAAGGACAGTGGGGCATTAATAAACATGTAGTGGAATATAAAAGCACAAATGCACTCAACTGATACACACGTAGACTGAATCTTGCTTTAAAGATATCAAGACAATGAACTTTACATTGTTCATTCAAGCCAGCCAAATATAGATTTTCTTCCATCTGCTTATCTAAGCAGTCCTGAATGTAGATAAGGCTTTTCAAGTCCTGAGTTCTTCAGAACAAGCATTATTGGGATTCAGCTGTCTCTTGTGAAGTTAGGTCTCCCTTTATTTATTTATTTATTTTTAGCATGACCCCCGTTAGAAACAGTTTCTCTTCTAGTACTTGTACTTACAATGTGTTCAGTAAGTCCCAAACAGACTAATACATGTATGTGTTTGAAATATCTGCTTGCACAGATGACATCAACAATACATTTGACTTTTACCATATTTTATATTTATTTTCCAGGGTGGAGGACTGATCTCCTAGATCTTTCTCAGACTCAATTCAGGAGCAGTGGCTGTTTAAATGACTTGCTCATAGTCATACAGTTAGGCAGTGAAGGCTGAGGGAATCAAACCCCGCCCTCTAGACCACAGAAAACAGCTCAATTACAGCTCCTTCATTCTCCAAGCCAACAGCCAGACATGGGCATATAATCCCAACATGGACAGTCAGTCATCATATGTTGAGGTAAAACACTGTGGTCGGGGCTGTCTCTGAAATGAAAATAACTTAACAACCAGAGGTAAAAAGGAGTAGTAACGTTTCTGAATACTAGTGCAAGTCCTAATATATCTAGTCTTACAAGACTCAGATCCCCTGTCTTCAAAAGCTATCCCATACCCTCTGCTTTTGGCCACGGTGGTGCTGTTAGTGGTTCTGAAGCTATGGTAACACATTTTTGGAATCTGATCCTTTTCTTATTATGGGTCACAGCTTTGTTACTTTGTTACTTATTATACCAATTGTCTGAGGAAGTCCCCAGTGCTCAGGGATGTGAAGCAGTTCCTCAAGAATTATCTGAGCTTGCACACACAGGGTGTTGTCTTATTAATAGTCTCACTACATCCTGTCTATTTTATGAGTTTGTTTGCTTGTATTTATATTTGTTACCTAGGGTAAAGCAGGGCTCCAAATGGGCCTTCTTCTGACTCATCAGTCTGGTTAACTGATTTACTCAAAGTCGCACAGTAGGCAAATGGAGGCAGGGGGGAATCAAACCATGGAACAGAGGAAGTAGCTTTTTAAAAGTTAATAGCATTAATCCTCTGCAAAACCTACCAGATTGTATTCTCTGCAAAAACTACCAGATTCTATTCTCTTCTGTCAGATATTATTAATATTAATTTATGCTAATATGAACATATTAAATATGTAAAATATATTAATTTTACATTTAATTGTGCATTAATTGGTATAAATTGTTTATGCTTGCACCCACAGGTGTAGCTGAAGAGATATGGGTTCTTTCCTACCTGACTCTGGTGACACCACTATTAGGCCCAACACACCAAGGTGGCAAGAGGGACAGATTTTATTCTAGGTAACACATCTAGTTTAAAAAGATAGCACAACCATAAACAAATTATTTCAACAGTGCACCAGTTAGCAATAAGGCAAGGTGAGAATATGCATGCGATGAAAATATGCATTCACCCTCTTCCCCAGAACTCAACAGACGGAGGTCTTGACATTCAAACATGCACAAAGAAGGCAATATCAATAAGCAGTAAAGTTTTCTTTAGGGCAGCAGTACTAACATGGCAAAATGCATTATCATTGAACAATAAAGATTCATAGTGCCACAATATAAACATGAGAGAATGCAATGTCATTCAGCAGTATTAACACCCTCTACCCCCTTTTGAGCAATTCTAAACAAACCAACTATGAAACACTCTATTATACTTTGTTCACTGGCCAGTGACTACTTAGTCTTGCTGCCGGCATGATGGGGCCCACGTTGGAGCTCATATGGATCCCAGTTATTTGTAATCCACAAAGCATTAAAGGGGAGAGGGCCACAATTTTATAAAAATATAAAATGATGGCCAGAGCCTCTCACCACTTCATCGAGAATATCCTAGTGACCAGGCGCCATGGTTCCTCTGATGAAAAAAGCAGAAAATCACCTACCAGAACTCTGGTAATCCTCTTTGGCTTCTTGGTACTAGCCCCAAGGGAACTCCTTTTCTTGCTGAATCATAGCAGGCGTGGAACTACTGGTTTCAGACTTCTCTCCTGATTCCACAACATACCATATCCAGGATTTCAGCAAGAGACAGACGCAATCTGCTCCTTCACTTCCCTGTCCCAAAACACTAGCATATGCCAGCACAGGGGCATGTGTGAGGCAATACTTAAGCTGTTCAAATGACTCTTCGCACTCAGGAGCCCAACAACTCTCGATGAGTTCTCTTGAACCTCTCGGTCCCTTAGGCTTTTTCACAAGGATATCTTCATCTGTTTCATCTGCTTTCTCATCATTTCGGAGCAAATGGTTGAGGAGTCTTGCAATCTTTGAAAATCCTTCCACAAACCTTCTATAGTAACTGCAGAACCCCAGAAAAGATTGCAGCTCTGTGATAGTTTTGGGTCTGGGCTAAGATGTCACCGCTTCAACTTTGCTGGGATCTGTGGATATTCCATTTGCAGACACTACATGTCCTACATAGGTCACTGAAGGTTGGAAGAACTTGCATTTGTCCAATGGCAACTTCAGGCCTTCCTTCTCAGTCCTGTCCAATACCTTCATTAGTCTTTCTTCGTGCTCCTCTAGGGTCCTCCCAAAGACAATGATGTCATCCAGGTAGACTAAGACTTCCAGGAGATGCATGTCTCCAACTGTTCTTGACATGATTCTCTGGAAAGTTGCCGGTGCATTTGATAAACCTTGAGGTAAGCGATCAAACTCAAAAAATCCCAAAGGGGTGATGAAAGCAGTCTTCTCTTTATCTTCTGGGTGCATAGGGATTTCATAGTGTCCACTCCTTAAGTCTGGCACACTGAACCACTTACTGCCCACCAGGCAATTTCGAGCATCTTCAATCTGGGGAGTTGTGTACTGGTCTGGAATGGTTCGCTGATTCAGAGTACGATAGTCAACACACATGCCCATTCTTTTTCCTGACGACAATGGGAGAGGCATATGGACTTCTTGACTCTCGAATTATCCCTGAAGCTTTTAGTTCTTCCAAATGTTTTCTTAAGTCCTTCAGGTCTCCTGGGGCTACTCTTCTGGAACGTTCCCTGAAGGGACGGTCCTCTTTTACTCTTATTCGGTGTTCTGCATTTTTTGCACAGCCCACGTCTAGTTCACAAGTAGAAAAACAATTTTTCTTTTTCATTAGTAGCTCTTTAATTCTGGTTAGCCACTCAGGGGGCAAGAGACCACCTCCTACCTCAATATCTTCCAGCTTCAACTTGTTGGCCCTGCTCTCATTCCTTTTCAACACAGAAGCAGGTAAGGGAGTGGCAGCATAAACATTTCCCAAATGCTCTTGTGAATGCAGGACAGTGGGAGTACTTCCTTTATTTTTCAACCCCACAGGCAAAGTGTCATAAGGATGCTTTAACTTGTCCACAGGCCAGACCTCTTGGACTAGTTCCAGCCCCAGTGGCAAGTCACTTTCTGGATCCATTTCCACCACGAGATTAGAGGAAACTGTTTGTCCACACATCCTCACTTTGGATCTCAAGCAGGTGACCTGACCAGGATGAATTATATGCTTTTTCCCAGACAGGGTCCACACATGACCAAGTTCATCTTTTTTTTCTATCCTTCTCCCTTTGAAGGGCACAGAAAACTGGTCTCAGGAGAGGATGTAGTGTTGGGTGTTCCTGGGTCAACTGAGGCATTAGCATTCTTCTGATGAGGTCTGTATTTGTCCCCACTAAAATATATGCTGAATCCTTTCATTTTGGCCTGGGGCACACAACAGCGAGTGTTTCAAAAACTTCTGTTGACCCAATAACTGAAGTGGAAAATTCTAACTTGAGTGAGACATAACCATCATAAGGGAACTTCGTGTCACTTAGCCCCCAGATCACCAAATCTTCTAACTTTTCAAGTGGCAAATGCTTTAAGTATTTTTGGTAGACATCTCTGTATAGAATGGTAATTTGTGCATTAGTATCCAACAGTGCTTTACTATACACTCTTTCTATTTTTATTGACATGACTGGGGACGGTCCCAGTAGGCCATCGGTAGTTTCTGTTTCCGGTGTTGTTCAGCTGTACGTCAGTCAGCATGTGGTTGAGGTACCGCCAGTTGACCTCACCACTTTAATGGATAAGACTCTTGCTTAGTAATGCTTTGCAGTCTGAGATGTTGGGATTTTGGCTGAGATGGCTTTCCAATTCGGTAGTTCACCTCGGATGAGCTAGAAGTGTGCATAGTCGGTAGTCTCTCTCCCCTATTACAAGGGTTAGTGTGGAAAGGAGATCCAGGATGCTGTCTCTTGATGTTAGATTTTATGGAGCTCTTTGTAATTGGGCACTCAGCTGGCTCCTTCCCTGAGGCCCTTTGAAGTTTTCCTGCATTGCACAGGCCAATAATAGTTTGTTCACTCTTTTCAAGTTCTCTGCATTAGGACACTGTTGCTTTATACGCCCTGCATCTCCACAGCGAAAACAAAATCCAATAGGAGCTCTGAGCATTGGCTTATTCGGTTCTTCCCTGAATCCTTTCATGGAGGTTTTAGCTGATGTATTCCTCCCTTCAGCTAAAGTTGCCATGGCTTTCTGCAATTCTACAACTGTCTTGTTGACTTGAGCTATGGTGTCGGTCAGGGAAGACACCTGCATCTTCAACTGTGACATCTCAACATTGCGAACACTCTGGGCCACGACTCCTGTTTGAGTAGTGAGCATGGCTATAGGCTCCTGATGGTGTTCACTCACTGTTTTAGTTGCTGTTGAACACTGAGATGTGGCTTCCAACAGGGCTTCCTCTTCCCTCACCTCTTTAACCAACTGAGAATAAGTTAGAGTCTCTGCTTATTTCTCATCCTCATTTTCCACACAATGGGGTCCATAGCTTGAGCTCTCTGCAAAATTTGTCCAATCCATACTTGATCAGCTACTTTCGGATCCACCCCCTTCTTTATGATGATCTGGTAGAACATTTTATCTAATCATTTAATGTAATCAGATAGTTTCTCACCAATTTCTCGGTATGTATGTTCAAACTGATACAGTAGGTCAGCAGCCCTCTCGGTCCTTCTAAACACATCCTGCAGTACTCCTAAATAGTCCTTGGCCATGCAATCTTGCTTACCCATCCTTAGGTTGCGTATGGTATCCACAGCTAATCCCTTTAGACTTACAGCTATCCGCTGCTTCTTCTGAGATTCTGGGATAGCCCACTTCTCTAGGGCTTGTGAAGCCTGATCCATCTAGGATTCAAAATCTTCCTCTCCCTGAGGTGTCGGTTGTTTGCCAGAAAAGAAATGCAATTTACAGTAGCCAAACCCAGTGAATGGCTGTTTAGGCTTTAAGCATTTTTCTACAATACTTCCCAAAGCATTAAAAACTTCAGGCCCTATAGTATTTATGGGCAGTGAAGCTGGAGCCGCTGGTGTAAGATTCTGATCTACTTGGGTAGCTACCACAGATATTTTCCCTGTTGCTGAGGGAGTGCACTTCTCAGGGATTACTACATGGAGTGCACTCTCACCTGAAATTTGTACACTCGAAGGTAAGTGCTCATACACTAAAAGACTTTTCCATTCTAATAAGGCCAATGTGCTCTGCTCGGCAGGGTCCACAGTGCTGTCCTACAAAAATCCACACCCAACAACTGGCAAGGATCCTGTGACTTGATGTATTTGCATATCAGTCCATGTGACCCTGGGCAACACCATAACAAAGCAATGCTCTGACTGAGCATTGTGCTGTTTGCACCACTTAGCAGCTACTTCTGGGTTCATGTTTCTGCTGGATTTGCTTTCCACACATACAAGGTAATAGGGTGGAGTCCAAGGCAGTGCAGGAAATCCTGGATGAGCCCCCAAACGTAGCACACCCGCAGATGTGGCTGAAGAGATATGGGTTCCTTCCTACCTGACTCTGATGACATCCCTATTAGGCCCAGTACACCAATGTGGCAAGAGGGACAGATTTTATTTTAGGTGACACATCTAGTTTAAAAAGGCAATAGCACAACCATAAACAAATTATTTCAACAGTGCACCAGTTAGCAATAAGGCAAGGTGAGAATATGCATGTAATGAAAACATACATTCACCCTCTTCCCCAAAACTCAATGGAAGAAGGTCTTGACATTGAAACATGCACAAAGACGGCAATATCAATGAGCAATAAAGTTTTCTTTAGGGCAGCAATACTAACATGGCAAAATACATTATCATTGAACAATAAAGATTTATAGTGCCACAATACAAATATGAGAGAATGCAATGTCATTCAGCAGTACTAACACCCACTACCCCCTTGATCAATTCTAAACAGACCAACTATGACAAACTCTATTATACCTTGTTCACCGACCAGTGACTACTTACAGTCTTGCTGCCGGCATGATGGGGCCCAAGGTGGAGCTCATATGGATCCCTGTTATTTGCAATCCACAAAGCATTAAAGGGAGGAAACCACAATCTTTTAAAAATATAAAATGATGGCTAGAGCCTCTCACCACTCCGTCGAGAATATCCTAGTGACCAGGCACCATGGTTCCTCTGATGAGAAAAGTAGAAAATCACCTACCAGAACTCTGGTAATCCTCCATAGCTTCTCGATACTAGGCCCAAGGAAATTTCTTTTCTTGCTGAATCATAGCAGGCATGGAACTACTGGTTTCAGACTTCTCTCCTGATTCCACAACATACCTTATCCAGGATTTTAGCAAGAGATGGACACAATCTGCTACTTCACTTGCCTGTCCCAAAACACTAGAAAAGAAAATCTAGACATGCTGCAAGGCCTTTTTCCCTTCAGCTACGTGTTTCAGTCTTCCCTCCTTCAGCTAGTGTTCCAGAATCCTCTTTCACTTTTGAAATTTTTTATATTCCAGAAAAGGAGCTCCACCTTGTGGTATAATGGAAAACTACAGTCTATTACTTCTACATGAAATACAGTGGGAGCTACATTTATTTTACACTGTTGTTTAAATTTGCTATTTCAAGTATATCATTATTTGTGAAGTGCCTAGCTTAGACACTTCGAGGTATATGGTGTTGAATATCCCTCCTCAAAATCTCGTCAATCTCACCAGCTGTTTAAGAACTGCTACTTGTTGTAAAGGTCTTCCCTGCTACTAAAACAATTAGCTAGTAAGCTCTTCTGTGAGTGGGGACAGACACAAGAGTTTCTGTGTCTTAACTGGTGCACTCATCCTGAAAGTTTTAAACTTGCAGATGTTGGTAGCACAAATCTAAAAGACTGAGAGCATTTCAGTGTAGCATTGCCATAAAAAGTCTTAAGTTCGTTGTCACCAGCTGTTTAATAGACAGTGGACAATATCCCGAAAGACCTGCTCTCAGTGCAAGTCTGAAAGTGATTCCAAAATACTTGCTCTCAGTGTGAGTGACTTACTTTGGTGTAAGGCCTATCTATAAACAGACTTACACCGGGGGGAGGCCAGATTCCAAAAGACCTGCTCTCAGTGCAAGTAGTCACACACAGAGCAAGTCTTTTAGAATCAGACCCACAATCTGCTGTAAGCTTCTGTATTGTTATGAGAATTATTATCTAGCAGTTCATTAGTGGTTATAAAATAGGAGGAGTTTCTGCTTGTTTTCTGGAGTGTTCATCCGAAATGTACGTGCAAGATGCAAGAGTCATTATTCCATGTCCATTTTTAAATGATCAATTTCAGAGAATACTTCTATTCCTAAATGTGGATTTTTTTATGAACAATAGGTGAGCCTTGTTATTTTTTTAATATGTCTGAAAAGTTCACATTGTGTCATTTCATTTCTTAAAGCATACTTTCTAAATGGGTTGCATTTGAGGACTGGGATTTTGCTTTGGGGCCAAATATATGTATGCTTGTTGAAGCAGAATGCACTGAATATGATTATGCAAAACTGAAAATTTTAAACTTAGAGTTGGTCAGTACACATAATGCTAAATTAATTAGTTCCAAAACTACAGCAATGTGTAAACAGATTTATTCACTAAAGTAAATTATTGTATTGTTTGTAGAACAACCATACCATTAGACTGGAGTACTGATGGAGTCTGGTTCTGTTTAGTACAACAAAGCATTTGAAAGACCAATAATCAGCTGCAGTACTAAAGTCCAAAGCCGTGAATGCAAATTAAACTCAGGACTGACATGGAAAACAAGAAAACTAAATTGAGTAACAACATTTGAGGAGTCTGTTGAAGCACTGTGGAAGAAGGCGCACTACTGCATAAGGAATTAATAGAAAAATAACAGGTATGAAACCTAATATAAATAGTTAATGAAATAGAGAACCAAAAGTGTATTAGTTCTGGTTTAAGCACTTGGGCTTCGGGCCAGTTATTTTACATTAACAAGGTGGGGTCTGCACTCTTGTGGGAGGAGAGGGTAGATTCTGCCCTTCTGTGCTGGGAGTTTCTGGTTAAAGGCTTATTGTGCCTGCTTATTTGAACTGTTTCTTTCTGAAATTGGTATGTCTTGTTTGCTGTAGCTTAGACTAGATTCAGACCTGCTGAATCTAGCTTTGTTTGTATAACTTGAGCACCAATCCAGGCCATCTTTTTTTGGGGAAGGTTCCCCTGCACCTTAGTGGCAGGAGTGTGCAGTTAGAACTTGTCTGATTGAAGACTGCTGGAACGGGGCTCAGTTTTTAGGTTTTTATTGGTTAATTGGTTTAAATCAGTTTGCTCATTTGCTACTGTTATATTAAAAAAAAAAAAAACATACACTATATGTGTCGCCACTTAGCTAAGATTAAACTATTCTCGGTGTCATAAAGTCTGCTCTTCAAATTTTCCATTAAAACTAGCCAGTTTTTTTTAGTTTTAGCACTCAAATCTGTTTCTTTCAGCTCAGCACTTGTTCAGAACTCATTGTAAGCACGAAATAAGCTACAAATTACTACAGTACTCAACTTTCCTCACTTGTCTAGAGCAAAACAGTTTTTAGTACTTAATAAATAAGCACCAATCCAGGCATGTCTAAGGGTCAGTTCCCGGTGTTTTATCCTGTCTACCTGATGAATCTGGGCATCTTGGCACAATACAGCAATTGCCTCATGTACACAGACAACCCTCTCCTCCTACCACCCAACACTACAACCTGTGAGAGATGCACTTATATAGCCAAACTGAAAGCAAAGCTCTCTTCATCCAAGACTGGACTAGACAGTCAAGAGGAGAAGGTAAACACTTGCACCACACCACACTCATCACATAGTCCCTCAAAACCTACACTACCAAAGCACACACATAGAAACACAAAACACACACCTACATTTGCGGAGGCTCTCAAATAAAAATCTGCTTAAGCAACAGAGACCTCCAAAGCAGAAACGCAAGCAACCTCCACCCGCCCAACACAACCCAAATGCCACATAGCCCACAAACTCAGTGTGCCACTCAACCACAGCCCATAAGGCATAACAACGTACCCAACACTCTAGTCATAGGTGGATCTATAGTCAGGCACACTGATGTTCCACTCAATAGGCTAAACAAGGAGGAAGTTACTGTCAGCTGGCTGCCGGGTGCCAGTATCCGCCACATAATGCATGCACTCAGTTCACTCCACAAGTACAAATATGACTCTGTCATTGTCCATGTTGGTGTGAATGACCTGAGATGTACCTCCCTGGACTACATGAAAAGAGACATGGAGGAGATCTCCAATTTTGTAGCCCAGGCAGGTATGACCCTAGCCCTGAGTAGCATCCTGCCATTACCCAGAATTATACCACATTACAAGGACAAAATCATTGACTTCAACAATTGGCTAAGCTTCTGGTATCATTCTAAGGGGATCCAGTATCTGTCTGCCTGGGATGACATGATCGACAGACCATGATGCTTTGCCATAGATGGCCTGCACCTGTCACCTTTGGGATTCCGGATACTGGCTAAGGCTCTTGCCACCCCTATAGTGCCTTTTTTAGGCAAGGTGCAAATGACAAATTCACCACCATAACAGGTACAAGCAAGCATAATCTGAGGGTAATGCTACTCAATGCTAGAAGTCTAAACCTCAAAATGCACTCACTCGAGGCACTCCTTAAAATGGAGAGCATCGACATCTGTGCAGTGACAGAGACCTGGTTCAAGGCTCCATAGAGCACCCCTGCATTACCAGGCTATAATTCATACCACACCTTTCGGCCAGCTAACCATGACTAAAACTCTAAAGGCAGAGGTGTGTCCATATTCATTAAGGATATCCACACCTCCAGGCTAGTTGCTCAGCATAATGCATCCAAGATTATTCAAGTGCAACTAACTCTGGGCAAGACCGCAATCCAAATTGTAGCTTGCTACAGATCCCCCACCATGCCCCAGGATTTCCACTCCTCATTTCTTGATACACTGGAAAATATTAGGGTACAACCCAACACCCTAATAATGGATGATTTCAACTACCCCACCATTAACTGGGAAAACTACTCATGTACCAACTCTTTTGCTCAATGTTTTCTGGAATTCATAAATTCCATTGCCTTGGATCAACTTATCCAAACCCCCCACCAGGGGCAGCAGTATCCTAGATCTGGTCATTACCAACATGGGTGACCGGTATTCCACACCAGAGGTCAATTCCTCGTTGCTCAGAACCAGCCACAAGCTAATCACCCTAGACATCCAAATCCCACCCCCCCCCCCATTTGGGAAACCCCCATAAAAAATTTCTCCAAAGCCAACTTCACACTTCTTAAGACAGAAGTAGCAAACTTCACGACACCCATGCAGACAGACAATAGAGGTACGACTGCTGAATCCTACACAAATGCATTTTATAAGCACTTACATGAGTGCATAGATCGTGCTATCCCTAACAGAACCAATATGTTATCCTCCAAAAAAGGAAGCCAATCTGGTGGTCCCCTGCCATAAACAAACTCTACAACAGAAGAAAGAAACTGTTGCAAAAAAGAGTAAAATCCCATGATTGGAGAAACTCCCTGGTCAGCCTCAGAAAGAAGCTGAGATCCCTCATAAAATCCTTCAAAGCTAGCTAGGAAAACAAAATTGCCACTGATTCTAAAGACAACCACAAAGCATTCTATAGCTATGTCAAGAATCTCAATGGCAACAGATCTGCCCTGACTTACAGCACAATGGCACTAAATATACAGAACCAACTGATATTGCCAACATCCTGGCAGATAGGTTCAGTGCTAACTTTACCCCTCTCTCACCCCCTAAAAGGCCCATCTCTATACCGGAAGAATGCAAAGTTCCTGTAATCATGGCTGCACAGGTAAAAACCACACTCTCCAAAGCCAAGAACACAGCATCCATGGGACCTGACAACATTCCAGGCTGCATTCTACACGAACTGCAGAATGAACTGGCACTCCCCCTAAGTACTCTGTTCAATCATAGCCTCACCTCAGGCTTTGTGCCCACTGAATGGCGCACAGCAATGGTTATCCCACTCTACAAAGGGGGAGCCACCACGGACCTGGGGAACTACTGCCCTATTAGCCTGATGAGACTGGTTTGCAAAGCCATGGAATGTATCATCATGGAACTTATAAACAAAGACATTGGTAATCTCCAAACTCTGGACCGCACCCAGTACGGGTTTGTTAAAGACAGATCATGTCTCCTAAACCTGATAGATGTCTTTGAAGCAGTCACCAAAGCCGTAGACGAGGGTAAGGTGGTTCACTCAGCCTATCTAGATCTAGCCAAGGCTTTCAACACCATCCCCCACTCTGGAATTATAGATAAACTCACTAAACTAAGTATAAATCCCTATGTCACAAGATAGGTTGCCAACTGGCTCACTGACAGAACCCACACTGTGAAAGTAGCAGACTCCAAATCCAACTTCAGACCAGTGACAAGTGGAGTACCACAGGGTTCAGTCCTGGGTCCTCTCCTGTTTGGTATCTACTTCTCTGAAGTACAGGCTAACACAGAAGGTCTTTGGCTAATGAAGTTCACAGATGACTGCAAACTAGGAACCATAATCAAAACTCCTAGCGATGTGGACATCCTACAAAAGGGCCTCATTGAGATAGATGCCTGGTGTCAAAGCCATGGCCTCAAGCTCAATGCCAAAAAGTGCATTGTCATCCCCTTTGGTAAAAACTCTGTACCCATGAACTACCACATAGGCGGTAGTCTACTTAATACCAAAAGTATGATGAGACCTTGGGACACAGGCGGACAGTAGTCTCGCCTTTGATAATCACATCACCACAGTAGTCAGGAAATCCTTCTACATGGTACACCTCCACAAAAGGTTTCTCATCCAGGAAAAAAGAGGTCATTGTTCCTCTCTACTTGTCACTCATTAGACCCATTATAGAGTACAACGCCCTTTTGGTATGTACCTCACAAGACATCTACAACAACTGGAAAGGCCAGAGAAACACCTCACAAAGAGGATTACCAGCCTCAAACAGATGCCCTACGCAGACCATCTAAAAAAACTCCAGCTTTACTCCGTTTCATATCGCCTACTCAGAGGCGATCTCTGCCTAACATACAAAGTTATGTCAAACCCAGAGCTGTTGGACATGCTCCACTTAAAGAAATCCCAATCCCTCTGAGCTACACGCTTTAGGGACCTAAACCTTGTCACCACAGTAAACAGAACATGCTGTAGGGATAGATTCCTGTCCCAGAGACTTTCCATACTCTGGAACAAACTACCTATCTATATCAAACAAAGCTCCTCATTAGCACTCTTCAAGAAAAATCTTGATTGGATGGGAAATAGGAAATTCACCCTGGGGATTACTTCTGTGGCTCTGCTCGACAGGGGCACAGGAAAATAAGTTTTTTGAGTGGCGAAACCCAGAGTACCTTTTTGGCTAGGCTTATATACGCCCTAGGGCCAATAGCCTAGTACCTACCTATGAACCTATGAATAAAAGCAAGTCATGGAACTGGAAGTGTAACAAATTAAAACAAAAAAATAACCAGTACACTCATACTCAAACACAGGATAATTTAGTATTAAAATAAAAATGAAATAGATAAGTTTTAACTTTCATTACATTTATTTACTAAGTGGACTGATCCTTCTCAGACCATTTTCAGCCATGAACTAAGACACATGGGCAAAGGTAGATGTGGAATATGTACAGAATTTTTTTTGTTGTTTGTTTATGATGTGGGAAGAAACAGGAATGCTCAGAGGAATAAAATATACTAAGTAAAAGATTGTAAACTCCACACAACCAGTGATTGGAGGACAGGACTGAACCCTGAATCCTGGAGCTGTGATACAGGGATCTTACTCATGAGACTCTCTACTTCTCACATATTACTTGTTTGCCTCCCTGCCCTCTGCAATGAGAAAGTTGTATGCCCCATAACCAACTATTTAAATTTGCTAGCTTCAAGATCATGCCACTTTGGAGAAAAGGAACATTACATTATCTATTCTTTCTTCAAGGTGGCAAGACCTCAGAGTAAAATATTTAGGAATGTATGCGATCACAGCCCAAAACAGTGTAAGAAAGTTCACTGTGTGGAAGATTTTCAATCCATATATATCTAGTTAATCACTGTATATTAATCAGATCAGATAATAGTAGTAGAAGTAGCAAACTTAAACTCATCCTAAGTCAAAAAATTAATAAAAAAAATATAATTTGAAATATTGTACAGAATTATTAAGTAAGTACACAGACAAGTGATCCAAGTAAAACAAAAATAACAGAGTAATAGTTTCCTCACAAGCTTTCTAACTATATATATAGATATATATATATATATATAGATATATATATATATATATATATATATATATATATATATATATATATATATATATATATATATATATATACTTTTTATCAGACAAGGGAGTGTTTATTGTGCTGTAAAACAAAGTGTCATTGGTATACATGTTAAATTCACATCCCTTCCCCTATCAGTGTGACATTCGAGCTGGTCCTCCCCTACTTAGTAGCTGTCATAGTAATATAACCCTTATGTACTTTAAATAAATTTATAATGATGTGGCACCTCTTATTTACCAGATTATTACATAGATTATTAAGTCTGTGATTTTATCCAAGGCAATATACTACTTGGCTGGAAATATATAAACCTTAGACCATTTGACAATAAAAAATATATATAAATATATACATATACAATTTGCATGTAAAAAATCCATTGTAAAAATCATATTCTGTTTTCATAACCCATTGTTAACAATGATCGCTTTCGTCCTTCTAGACTTCTTTCCAACATGGCATCTACAAGTGGCTTGCCATTCATCTCACAAATGTTGATTTTAAATAATTAGATTCAGCTCTACTCAGTTTACTTGATCTCAAAATATGTGTGCTTTTATTTTTATTATTGTTTTTTTTTTGCACTTATGCAGCGCATACTTCATTAACTTTAATTTCAAGATTTACTATTCTTTTTAAAGTTTGGCACTTTGATGATTTTTAATTTAACAAATCTTAGCTTCATTAGGAAGCTGTAGAAGCACAACTGTATTATTCAAAGAGTAGCTTTTATACACTGAAAGGCTATAATTCTGTTAAGCAGAAATGAGAGTTTAAAAATTTATATTAAATAAATATTTTGTCAAGTTGCCCAAGATTATATTGAATTGCTGTCTGATTTACAAGTATTGCCTGTGTTCTGCAGTCATAATATTATCTCACTGAAGTTTAATCTTTATGTAGCTGAGTCTGGTTTATTCCCTGCCTTATCTTCTTAAATTAATCAAGTAACTCTTGCTGTCTATAAACAGTAAAGCATTTTCAGGATATGCCATCACGGCTACAGATTTCAATATTAATCATTCTTTTCCACTACTGATGTTCTAAATATTTTATCACTTACTGAACTGCAGCAAATAACTGGTTTCCCCTACATATTACATGATTAAGAAGTCGTAGTATGTTACTTTTTTGTTTGCTTATACTCAGGATACTTTTTAAAAGTCATTCTGTTTCCGTCTATAGCCTTCATGATCAGTATCCCATTTAGTGGCAGGTATTTAGATTGCAGAACTAATTGCATTCTGTACTATATGCAAGATTTTCTTCCAAGCTGAGCTCTTTAGAAGTCTGTGAATTTTGTTCACGTGTAATACTACTACTGTATTTTTGAATTATCTTTTGTATTTTCCTGCACCTCGCCGTTGTGAAGTGCCATTGATTTTCCACTGTTTATGCTGCTGCTCTCTGATTTGTAGTCACTTTAGAAATGTTTTAAAAAGCCATTCCTTTTCTGTGCATAGCCTATATTCTTTTTTGGTACTTAAATATTATCGCAACCACCAGGTTCTAAACAACTCATTTTACAGTTGTGCATGGTCGGGATGGGTAGACAGCACGAGTTTAAGTAAAACTGCTATAGCAGTATGGTGTGAGCTGGATGTCAGTGGTTTGTGACTGATGTCCCCCCCTTCCAACGTTTCAGTACTAGTTACCATGGATATCCATTTAAAAAAGCCTAACACACTGAACACGTGACAGATATTTTCAACCTGGCACTTGAGGAAGATTTTGTTTTTAATAATCACAATGAGGAACATTCATCGTAATAAGGTACACACAGGAGGTATATTTTAAATGCTCCTCACACCTAAATTGTCTACTGGCAGCGCTTTAAAATAGGGAAGTTGTGAATTTGTTCCGGTGTGAAGGAGCAATACAAGCAGTCGTGATTGGTTTTCGCTCACCAAAGTCTGTTCATGCATGCTCACTTGTAAGACTATAGTATAGCATGATACTCAAGCATAAGCAGTCACACCATCCAATGTATGTAGACTGCAAAAGAGCCACATACTCTTGAAAAAATCAGCACAGACATAAAACAGATGCTTGTGAATGAAATATCACTAGGTTAAAACACATTACTGTGAAATTTCATTGAGGCGACGACACAAACAAACCCAAAATATTCCATACCCAAACCAAAAGTTTCACAGTCACTCCAATGCAGGATTGTGCCTAACACATGTTTTAAACAAAGTAATACAATGCGATATGATTTCAACGCATTATTTAGAAAAGAAGTGCTTCTCCTCTTGAAGTTGCCCTCATTAACAGGAGGCGATCTGTTTTCGTCAAATGTGCTGCCAGGGTTATTTAACAATTAGATCCAGTAACAATGCTTCTGTTTCATGCCATATATTACAAAGTCGGTCTCTGTTATTGCAAATAAACAAAGTCTGTCTCTAATATTACGGGGCGATCACCAAACATCCCGACATTGCACAACTGCAGAACGAGTAGTTTACAACCTAGTGGTTGTGATAATACGCAAGTACCTCTTTTGTTTCTCATCTACTGCACTAATTTAATCCTATCAGCTAACACACTCCCTCCTTAAGAGTAGTAGCAACGATTTCTGTGACATTTAGAGAAAATTCAGTAAATATTTTTTCTTGTAAAGTATAAATGCATTTACCATTTTCAAGCCCCCCCCCCTCCACACACACACACACACACACACACACACACACACACAGGGCAGAACTGCAGAAAGAGAGTCAGATGCCAACCCTATCATCTACGTGCACTGATACTGTTCATAAAAAAGGTATTTTATGCTTTGTGTGACATCCTTACAGAGGGGAATACATATCTGGTACATGCAGATCCATTGTAAGAGATTCCCACTGACTTTGAGTCAGTTCTTGCATTGCCAGAGAGCAACCATAATATACAGCTGAATTTAGTTTAACATACATTTACTATGTGCCCTTGCATTAAGAACACTAAGAAAACAAAATCAGAAGTACTTAACTGTGTTTAAATGCATGCACACACAAGCTTTTGTACACATACTTTATATACATACACATATACAGAAACACATACACACGCTATATATATATATATATATATATATATGTGTGTGTGTGTGTGTGTGTGAAGTGTGTAATGTGTGCATACAATGAATTATTTATAACAGACAACATAGTATAGTTAAGCATTATTAATGTATACATTCTAGTAAATGTTGCTCAATGATTTACTTGGTCACTGTCACACATTGGCTATGTGTTCCACATGCAATCTTGGTCACTGTCTTTCTGTCAGTATTTTTTTATTTGCATTGATAAGTGCATTTAATAATTGTTATTATCTTTGCCAGTATAGCTTATGTTGTGGCTGAAAAGGGTCTTGGGACCAGTTCACTTTCCTGGTTACCAAAGTATAAATAAATATGAAATACAAAAAAGGACGGGGAAACATGACAGAAGTAATTGAGGAACTAGTAAAGCACATTTTAAGTCTGCATCATTCGTGAGAGAGAAAAATCCTCCCACTGAGGGCAGTGGGAAGTAGCAGACAGAATAAGTTTTGAGTCCTACTACTTGTCACTTGTAAATGTACAACAAGGATTATTTGCTGCATTGAGAGTTTTCACACCTCAGCATGAGAGTATGGGAGAGGGTTTATCAAGTTTGTTATGACTACAAAAGTCTTCTCTTACAAAAAAACTGTTTATCTGCTTTATTTTGCTGCAAGTAGCTAACAACTATTTATAGCTTAGAATGAGGCTCAGTCAGGTAAACAGAGAAGCTCTTTTACAGAAGGCGTTTTTAGATGACAGTGCTTTAAAGTCTTGCCATTATATTTTAATGGCATGAGAAAACAGCACCACTTCCTTACGTCTGGCATGAGTCATATAAAGAGGAAATGTATTCTGGGAAGAAGGAGGGAAAACAAGAAAATAAGATCATGTTACCAAGGCAGGCCTCATCATCCGCCATTTTGAGAGAAACACAATAAAATTGTAAAAGAAGCATTTGGCGTGATTTTGAGGCATTATAATAGCTCAAAAACAAAGATACAATGAAAAAATAAATTTTTTGAGTTATAAGATGGAGTTTTCCTTTAATTTTACTTTTGCAAACCAAAATTAATGTGTAGTTCAACATCTAAAATATTAAGCATCTGGCCATTTCTCCAACAGTAAAAAATAAATAGGAAGTAATGCCATTTAATTCTGTAAAAACAAACCACATTCCGTTTTGTTCCTCACAAATGAAGAACAAATCATCCTCAAAACTTTTGCATGGAGCTACTTTAGAAAATAGCTCAATTTTAGATAGAAAATTGACATCCCTCCAAGCTAATACAAAGGTAACCAAAGAAGGGGCCAGAATGGCGCCCATCTCCATACTTCTGATTTGCTGATAGTACTGACATGCAAAAATTAAATAGTTGTTAACTAGCACCAATTGAAGTAACACACAGATGTTCTTAATCTCTACATTGGAAATCATTGAAAAGCTGGATAAATAACTCCTAACAAATTCTTCACCTTCATAAATGGGAATACTAGTAAATAAAGTGAATCTGAAAAATATCTTAGAAAAAAAATGAAACTGCAGTACAGCTGCCATCAATGGGCAAACCAAGGGATATGCTTAAATGAGGTCTTTGTATTGTAGCTAAGTTAATTTTAACAGGTCTATGTCTGCCTCTTACACAATGAACATTATTGCTCAATATCTGAGTTGTTTGGCTTTCAACTATATACCTACAGTCAACTAGCTGAGTTAAGTACAAACTTGCAGTGTTAAAGATTATACTGCATTTTATTATTCTGTCTAATTGTTTTATCGAATATTGTAGTCTGTGTCTCTCTGCAGTTATTTATTTTACTATTTATTTGTTTCATAAAATACTGTGGTCTCTCTCTCTCTCTCTCTCTCTCTCTGCAGTTAGTGGGGGATATTGTGTTTCACTTCATTGATATCCAGTGTTAAACTCTTAGCCTAGAGTGTTTCTCTGTATTTATAAGTGTTAATCATATATCTTTGAATTTATTACTGGTCAATAGCTGAGTTGTTTGGCTTTGTGCTATATACCTACAATCAACTGCATTACTAGCTGACTTAAGTACAAAGTTGCAGTGTTAAAGATTGCACTGCATTTTATTTTTCTGTCTATTTAATTGTTTCATTGAATATTGTGGTCTGTCTCACTCTGCAGTTATTTATTTTTCTATTTGTTTCATAGACTACTGTGGTCTGTCTCTCTCTCTGCAGTTAGTGGGGGTTATTGTGTTTCACTTCATTGACATTCAGTGTTAAACTTTTAGTCTAGAGGGTTTCTCTGTATTTATAAGTGTTTATCAAATATCTTTGAATTTATTACTGCTGAATACCTGAGTTATTTGGCTTCTGCTACATACCTACAGTCAACTGCATTACTAACTGAGTTAAGTACAAACTTGCAGTGTTAAAGATTGTACTGCATTTTATTTTTCTGTCTATTTAATTGTTTCATTGAATATTGTGGTCTGTGTCTCTGCAGTTATTTTTTTTTCCATAGAATACTGTGGTCTCTCTCTCTCTCTCTCTCTCTCTGCAGTTAGTTTCCCACCCTCCCTCCCTGTTCTTGTTCTGGTATTAATCTTGGTGGCTTTGGAATTGCCTGCCCCTCCTGTAAATTTCTGTTTGAACACTCCTCCTAGATCCATCTCATTTGCTCACTCAGCTGAGTACAGTGAGATCATATTTTGACTTCAGACACTCTTACCAGTTTCATCTGTTCAGTTCTATCCCAGCTCTATCCTAGTCTAGTGTCACTAGCTCATTCTACCTAATACAGAGAGACCATTTGAGAAGGGCAAGCCACTTAGGTCCTTAACTTTGAATTATCTTCTGTTTCTCCTTTCTCCCATTCCAGTTCACAAAAAAAAAAATAAACTTGTTTCCTGCCTTTCCTGTAACTAGTCTAGCCTAGTCCAGATACAGATTTGCTGTATCCAGGACTGTTTGTAAGCTTCTCAGCCCCCCAAGCCTTTCTGTGTTGTAGGGAAGCCTTGTAGCTTATCTACCACAAGAGTGATTTCTGGCCCAGAAATTGTAGTTTATTGGCCATTTGGGCAGTTTTTTCGTCTTTTTCAACTTCTGGCTTAAAAGTCTGCATTTGCGCTTGTTTCCCCGCCTTCCTGCCACTAGTCTAGTCCAGATAACAGATTTGCAGTATCCAGGACTGTTTGTAAGCTTATGAGCCCCCCCCCCAAGCCTTTCTGTGTTGGAGGGAACCCTTCTAGCTTATCAGTGGGAGTGGTAAGCACTAGGTAGCCTATCTACCATAAGAGTGGTTTCTGGCCCAGAAATTGTAGTTTATTGGCCATTTGGGCAGTTTTTCCATCTCTTTCTACCTTCTGGTTTAAAAGCCTGTGTTTGTGCTTGTTTCCCACCTTTCCTGTAACTAGTATAGTCCAGATACAGATCTTCTGTATTCAGGACTGTTTGTAAGTTTCTGAGCCCCCCAAGCCTTTCTGTGTTGGAGGGAAGCCTTCTAGCTTATCAGTGGGAGTGGTAAGCACTAGGTAGCCTATCTACCACAAGAGTGATTTTGGTGGTGCTGCGGTAGCATTGTCGCCTCACAGTAAGACGCTGTCCGGTTCGATTCTCAGCTAGAGTGTCTTCTGCGTGGAGACATGCATGAATGGGCATACCTTCATTGAAGGTTGTGCGTCAGGGCTGGTAACTCGGCATGTAAAAATCAACTACCAATCATTAGCGGACCGCAGTTCTGCTGTGGTGACCCCTAACCGGGAAAAGCCGAAAGACACAACAACAAATTGTAGTTTATTGGCCATTTGGGCAGTTTTTCCATCTTTTTCAACTTCTGGCTTAAAGGTCTGCATTTGCGCTTGTTTCCCCCACCTTCCTGCCACTAGTCTAGTCCAGATAACAGATTTGCCATATCCAGGACTGTTTGTAAGCTTATGAGCCCCCCGCAAGCCTTTCTGTGTTGGAGGGAACCCTTCTAGCTTATCAGTGGGAGTGGTAAGCACTAGGTAGCCTATCTACCACAAGAGGAGTGGTTTCTGGCCCAGAAATTGTAGTTCATTGGCCGTTTGGGTATTTTTTTTTCCATCTATTACAACTTTCTGATTTAAAATCCCACTTTTGCGCTTGTTTCCCACCTTTCCTATAACTAGTCTAGTCCAGATACAGATTTTCTGTATCCAGGACTGTTTGTAAGCTTCTGAGCCCTAAAAGCCTTTCTGTGTCAGAGGGAAGCCTTCTAGCTTATCAGTGGGAGTGGTAAGTACTAGGTAGCCTATCTACCACAAGAGGAGGGGTTTGTGGCCCAAAATTTGTAGTTTATTGGCTGTTTGGGCAGTCTTCCATATGTTTCAACTTTCTGGTTTAAAAGCCCGCGTTCGCGCTTGTTTTCCACCTTTCCTGTAACTAGTCTAGTCCAGATACATATTTGCTGTATCCAGGACTGTTTGTAAACTTCTGAGCAGTGCCAATGTCTGCTCTTCAACTTTTCCCTTAGAGCTGCTAGTTCTTTCCTCTACTGCACTTTTACTAGCTTATTAGTCTTAACACTTTAACAGAATTTTTGTAGCAATTATTGTAGCACACAAAAGTGCTACCAGCACTAAATGTTCTACAAGGAAACAGCTCCAGTACTTATTATTAATGCCCACCCCTCCAGGCATGTCTAAAAGTCATTTCCCTCTGCTTTCTCCTATTAACCTGGTAAACTTGGGCATCCTGAGGCAATGTAGCAACTGCCTCATGTACACAGACAACCCTCTCCTCTTACCTCCCAACACTCAGGCTTGCGAGAGATGCACTTATATATCCAAATTGGAAGCCACACAATCTCCAGCCAAGACCGGAATAGCTGGTCAAGAGGAGAAGGTCAACACTTGCACCACACCACATGGAACACACAGCCCTCCAGAACACACACCAGCACTGCCTTCACATAAAACCACAAAACACACACCCAACTTCGTGGTGGCTCTCAATAAAAATCTATTCAAACAACAGATACCTCCAAGGCAGAAATGTACTCAACCACCACAACACTAATCACGAGGCACATAACTCTCCTAAACAGTGTGCTACTCAACCAAAGCACCTAAGGCAAAACAGCATGCCCAACATGCTAGTCATAGGTGACTCAATAGTGAGGCACACTGATGTTCCACTCACTAGGTTGAATAAGGAGAAAGTAACAGTCAGCTGCCTGTCAGGTGCCAGGATCAACCACATAACGCATGTACTCAGGTCCCTCAACAACAGGTACAAATATGATTCTGAAGTTGTATATGTGGGTGTGAATGCCTTGAGACGTACCTCCCTGGAAAACATGAAAAGAGACATGGAGAAGCTCTTGGATTATGTAGCACAGGTGGGTATGACCCTACCCCTGAGCAGCATCCTACCATCACCCAGAATAATACTACAGTACAAGCAGAAAATTATATATTTCAACAATTAGTTAAGTTGTTGGTGTAATTCTAAGGGGATCCATTATCTGTCTGCCTAGAATGACATAATTGACAGACCTCAATGCTTTGTCAGAGATGGCCTGCCATCTGCCATCCCTGGGCTACTGGATACTGGCCAAGTATCATGCCACCCTTATAGTGCCTTTTTTAGGTGGTGTTCAAAAGACCAAATTACCACCGTACCAACTAGAAACAAATGCAATCTGAGGGTCAGGCTGCTCAATGCTAGAAGTCTAAATTTCAAAATGCACTCACTCGAAGCACTCCTTAAAATGGAGAACATCGACATTTGTGCTGTAACAGAGAGCTGGTTCAAGGCAGAAGAAAGCATCCTTGCATTACCAGGCTATAACTCATTCCACACCTTTCGACCCCAGAACTTGCACCGAAGCTCCAAAGGCGGTGGTGTTTCCATATTCATAAAGGATGCACACACCTCCAGACTGGTAGCCCATCATAACACATCAGAGATACTTTAGGTGCAGCTAACATTGGGTACGACAAAGATTCAGGTCATAGTCTGCTATAGGTCCCGAACCATGTCCCAAGACTCATACTCCCCGTTCCAAAGCACCCTGGAGAATATTAGGGTCCAACCTCACACTCTCATACTGGGCAACTTCAACTACTCCTCCATTAACTTGGAAAACTACTCATGTACCAATACACTTGCCCAATGTTTCCTGGAATTCATTAATTCAAATGTCCTGGACCAGCTCGTTCTTACCCCCACTAGAGGTAGCAACATCCTTGACCTGGTCATTACTAACATGGGCTACCTTTGCTCTACACCAATTGTTAGCTCCTCCCTGGTTAGATCTGACCACAAATTAATCAACTTGGAAATACACATCCCTCCCACCCCAAGGTAACCACCATAAAAAACTTCACCAAAACTAACTTTGGGCTCTGAAAATCAGAGGTGGCTAACTTCATGGCATCCATGCAAATGGAGAATAGTTGCATGACCACAAAATCATACACCAATGCACTGTACGAACACACACACAAACGCATGGATCTCACCATACCCAATAGAACCAAAACACTCTCCTCCAAAAATAGGAAGCTAATCTGCTGGTCCCCCGCCATAAACAAACTCTACAACAGAAGGAAGAAACTTATGTGGAATAAGGTGAAGTCCCAAGACTGGAAAAACCCCCTTATCAACCTCAAAAAAATGTTGAGATCCCTCCTCAAATCCTCTAAAGCTAGCTATGAAAATAGAATTGTGGCAGATAGTAAAGACAACCACAAGGCCTTCTATAGTTATGTAAAGAATCTCCATGACAATACTCAGATTTGCTCTGAGCTACTGCACAATGGTACCTCCTATACATAGCCAACAGATATTGCCAGTATACTGGCTGACAGATTCAGTGACAATTTTACCTCTCTATCCCCTCCCAAAGGACCTATCACATTAAAGGTAGATTGCCAGGCATCCAGTATTACTGCTGCACAGGTTAAAACAGCACTGCCCAAGGCCAAGAATATAGCTTCTATGGGACCAGACAATATACCTCGTTTTGTTCTACATGAACTACAGAGTGAACTGGCACCTCACCTGTGTTCCCTGTTCAAGCACAGCCTCACCTCAGGCTTTGTCCCTACTGAATGGTGCACTGCTACAGTCATCCCTCTCTGCAAAGGAGGAGCGACTACAGACCCTGGGAACTCTTACCCCTTTAGCCTAACAAGTCTGATATGCAAAGCTATGGAACACATCATCATGGACCTAATAAACAAGGATATAGGGAATCTCCAAACTATGGATCCCACACAGTTTGGTTTTGAGAAGGGTAGATCATACCTGCTCAGCTTGGTTGACTTCTTTGAGTCAGTCACCAGAGCTGTGGATAAAGGCAAGGTGATTCACAATACCTACCTTGATCTGGCCAAGGCCTTTAATTCCATTCCCCACTCAGGAATCATAGAAAAACTCAGTAAGCTAGGCATCAACCCCTATATCACTAGGTGGGTTGCAAACTGGCTCACAGATAGAACCCACAGTGTGAAAGTAGCTGACTCCAAGTCAGGCTGCCGACCAGTCACGAGTGGAGTCCCACAGGAATCAGTCCTGGGTCCTCTCCTGTTTGGTATCTACATCTTTGAAGTCCAGGCCAACACGAAGGGACTCTGGCTGACAAAGTTCGCAGATTATTGCAAGTTGGGAGCTATATTAACTCCCCAAGTGATGTTGACATCCTGAAGAAAGGCCTCACTGAGACCAACGACTGGTGTCAGAACCATGGCCTTAAGCTCAGTGCCAAAAAATGTATTGTCATCCCCTTTGGGAAAAACCTAGTTCCCAAGAATTATCACATCAATGGTAGTCCACTGAACACAGAAGGCGTTATAAGAGATGTGGGAACACAGGTTGACAGCAACCTCTCTTTCAACCACCACATTGCCACTGTGGTCAGAAAGTCCTTCTATGTGTACATCTCATTACTATTGGTTTTGCATCCAGGAAGAAAGAGGTCATTGTCTCCCTCTACTCTTCCCTCATTAGGCCAATCATTGAGTACAATGCCCCATTTGGCATGTACCTCACTAGACACCTGCAACAACTGGAGAGGCTGCAGAAGCACCTCACAAAGAGGATTCTAGGCCTTAAACACTTGTCCTATATGGACAAACTCAAAAAACTCCAACTATTCTCTGTCTCATATCGCCTACTTAGAGGCGATCTCTGCTTGACTTACAAAGCCATGTCTGACCCAGCTCTGTTAGAAATGTTACATCTAAAGAAATCCCAATCCCTCCACACCACACACTCCAGAGACCTCAACCTCACTACCACAGTCAACAGAAAATGCTGGAGGGATGGGTTCATAACCCAGAGACTGCCCATGCTATGGAATAGACTTCCCATACATGTCAAACAGAGCATCTCACTGGCCCTGTTCAAGAAAAATCTTGATGAGTGGATGGGAAATAGAAAATTCACCCTGGGGGATCACTCCAGTGGCTCTACTTGACAAAGGCACTGGGAACTAAGGTCAGGTGACACGATGTCAGGGTAATCCTATGGGCTAGGATTGTAACGGCTCCAGGACCATTAGCCTAGTACACACCTTATGAACCTATGACTGTACAATTCCTATAAGCAAGGACATTAGTACTGCATTAGGAAGACATTCTTTAACATGTAGTTACTAATAGCAAATTTTATTTTAGTATTTTGGACCACATTATCAGGGTGTTAATTTTTAAAATTAGTTAGAAGTTAGAGAAACTTAGTAGCAGATCAAGCTTGAAGCAGATTGTTTTCCTGGCCTAAATGATATGATAAATATTAAATGTTTCTTGAAATGAAGAGGTTAGAGATGATATAGGGATAGCATTTATACTCACTACATATATATATATATATATATATTGCACACACACACACAGTTTTTTTATGTAAACAATTTTTGTGTTCATTGTGATATATTAAATGTTTCTTGAAATAAAGAAGTTAGAGATGATATAGGGATAACATTTATACACACACACACACACACATATATATTACATACACACACACACACACACACACACACACACACATACACACAGAGTTTTTATGTGAACAATTTTTGTGTTCATTGTGATTTTATTATTAATTTTTATAATTAATGTATTAATACATTGATCTTTGAATTTGAACATCACAACTACAGTATAGAGCTGATTATTCAAACTAATTGGGACCTGTTTTGTTTCTTTGTTTGTTTTGCATTTATTTCTATCCTGAACTGCAGTACTAAGTTCTATAAATATATAGTAATTACATGTTGCCAATAAACAATTTTTCTCCACTGCATTCATAACAATTTTTCAAGGTAAGTAAAAGCTTCAAAGTAATCTTGCAAAAGTCTTCTGTTTGTAAGTCTGTTAATGCTTTTATGTAGTGTACACTAAATCCCAAGTGTAAAATAACACTGTCCATAACTTCACGCTTGTTAATAGTGTCACTGTTCTTTGTTTAATTCTTAATCCCAGCATTTTCTTCTGGTTTTCTTGTACTTGTATCAGTCTTTTCAGCTTCATAGCCAGCATATGTCTTACATTTGTTTTCCATTTCTACATATGAAAAAGTTTTCTTCCTGCTCAAGCAACCTGTTGCATGGGCCTGTTGTAAAAACATCTACTCCAGTGGTGAATCCTATTCCCCAAACTACTTTCAGCATCTTATAGTAATCTAGTTTATTTTCCTGATTCATCTAACAGCACCTCCTCTGTTTCCTCTACAGCATAGGATCCACCACGGTACTCCAAATTACATCCTTATCAGCATTCAGCTCATCATAATCAGTATCAACACAGGCATTTCCAGATCTCCTTCCTCCAACTCTCTAACAACAATATTCTGTCATGCAGAATTTGTTCTCAATAATCAGTATTGAGCATCACTCTACTCTCACGCTGTCTCCCTTTTTCCTCCATCCTTGAAAACTTTGACCTCAGGAGCAGCCCTCTGGTGCCACCTAGCAGCAAAAAAGAGTAGGAAAAGTTTTCTGGTGCCTGGCCAGATTTCTTGTACTCAGTATGAATACCATCTCGGATATCCCCTGAAAAGTGCACAATGGCTGAATGGGACTAACACAGTTAGCAAGGAGTAAATAAATAAATTAAATAATAATAATATTTTCTTGGAAATTAATGTTATAGTCCATTTACATCTACTGACCATAAATGCTATTACTGTGCCAAAAAAAGCTAACAGTGTTTCTACTTGCCTATTAAAGGTTACAGACTATAGCAGTAATCAAATACAACTGCACAACAGAAATCTTCCACATGAAAGTTGTTGTTGTTGTTGTGTCTTTCGACTTTTCCCGGTTAGGGGTCGCCACAGCGGAACTCCGGTCTGCTAATGATTGGCAGTAGATTTTTACGTACCAAGTTGCCAGCTCTGATGCACAACCTTCAATGAAGGTACACCCATTCACGCATGTCTCCACACAGAAGACGCTCTAGCTGAGAATCGAACAGGACAACGTCTTACTGTGAGGCGACAACGCTACCGCAGCACCACCACCGCAATGATAAATCTTCCACATGAAAGTGAGAAACACTTTTTCTTGTAGAACTGTATAACACAGTTTCTATGGATGTGAATCCAGTATATAGATCCTTTGTAACACAGCATCATTGCTAAATTAACAGAAATTGAATCGCATGCTATTTTTTAAGATGTGTTTTATGAACACCTATAATTCTTTTTAAATTTGACTGTAAGCTAATTTGCACTGTCAGTAGTGAACTGTACCTATCTGAAAATTCAAAACTGACTATTCCTAAATGCTAATTCAATACTGTACTATATCTACAACCATGTTACTGCCGATGCCAATGTAAATTTCTGTGTAAATAGTTCTACATTCTATTGTATGTTAAGTTATACTGGCTGGCCTCTCTCATGGGACATGAGTGCAAAGTATCCTTGGACCAGTTCAGCTACATAGTTAACAAATGTAAAGTAATTAAATAAATGCAGTGCCTTTTTTACAGACAGACACAATGTCATACAATATCAGGATTTGCAGGCAGAGAAAGAAAGATACTCCGACAGTTCCAATAGTAATAGGAGCAACGGGTCTAGTAAAAATAATTTATAGTCATACTTGGAAATTCTACCAGTACATGTAACCCGGTATGAATTACAGAAGGAGGCAATTCTGGGCACATAGCTGGTGCTGAGAAAAGCACTCTTAGTTAACACGAAAGACTGAAACAATATTAATTTCATGAACTCTGATCATACTCTGACTTTGGAATGGTGTCAATTCCCATTATGGTATTAGAAACCCTAAAGACTTGAAGAAATTAAATCAAGGGCCATGGCAGGACTGCAATTGCAAAAAAGCCATAGAATAAGAAAAGACACCATTGTAGAGTTTATAAACATAACCCTGGTAGCCAAAAGTATTTTCTTAACTATGTTTCCAAAATGCAAAGTTGGTTATTAAACAGGCAAAATGTTTTTAAGCTCCATCAACTAAACAGAGATCCATATAAAGTCACTCGATTACCACACTAGCAGGCAAAAAGTTAGCAAACCTGTCAGTTAATGATGGTGATACTTTGATTAGTCACAGCAGTATTTGAAGCTCTCAATTTGTATTTTTCTTCTATCCTTTCAAAATGAGATATTACTTGTTCTGTTTTAGTGCAGCATACTTTTATGTTCCCAGTCAATGATTACACTTTTCTTTCTGAGGCTTTGTATGTGGTTTCATTCACCACTAGTGCAGACCTTGATGGAATTCCTTCTATTTTTACTACTCAGACTAAATAAGCAGCACATTGGTTAGTGGTAAGTCATTTGGCTCCCAGCTTCAGACTTTTGAGTTTAATTGTGACCTCCAGCCACTGTCTGTATGGTGATTTGTATGTTCTCTGTGTGTCTGCATGTGCTTTCTTCAGGTACTTGACTGTCCTCTCTCATCCCAAAAGTATCCTGGTTGATTGTCTGTAATACATACTATACAGCACAATGACACATGCACTGCTACTGCTGAGCAGTCTTCATTTGCACTGATGCTTTAAATTATAGTACAGCTTAGATGAATGCCACCTAAACACTGCTTACTCCTATTTATTGTTTTGTTTGCTCAATGTAACATCCTTAAGTTTTCATTCTTCAGTCTGTTAAGTCACTTTGCTGTATTCTTGCTTCTGTATTTTACCAGATCAAGTTTGGTATTTAAGTAATTATGACATACTGTTTTGCTATAGACAGTTTTAACTTCTTGGTAGTCACCGAGTTTCTGGGCTGTTTTTAACTAGTGTATATAGATAGTTTAATGGTTCTGGCAATTTTGCTGCCTTTTAAAATCTAAGAAGCTGTCTGTACCAATTCCCTCCATTCCTGTTGTCCAGTTTTGTGCTGCAATCCTTCATACAATAGCTCATTTAACTATTCGCTGATGGTTAGTCACATTGTTTGTAGGGGACTTTGATTTCTCTGTTCCTTTTGCCTGACTGCTGTCAAAGGTAAAGGAGTGGTCACCACTGGAGACATTATTCATTCCCTACTCATCTTGATGTCAGACCTGGAAGGGCTTTGGGTAACAGCAGCTGTCCTGGTTAAGCAGTTTCACAGATAGTTTTCTGAAGGCTTCTGGTAGCACAAGAAAGACCTTCTTGGCTGTGCTTTGCTCTGCTAACCTACCCCTTTCCCATCCACATGCAAAATAATTTCTTGTAAATATAGATAATTACTTCTTCAATCCAGCTAACCAGTCAGGTTCACAGCCCATTATGACTTGCTCTGTACCAGCAACCCCTGCCTTAATAAATGGAACCTATAAAATTCACGCCAATTGACAAATACTGTTCTCTCATTATAACATATTATGATACTCTATGACCACAACAGATTTCTCTCACAGCATCCTATATAATGCAAGCCTTACCACTTCTCCTAAGAGGTAAAAATGACCAAACACCATATCTGTGTATCACTGTTATTGCTGTTACTAGCCACATTAGCTTACTAATCTTCCCCTACATGAATTGTGGCGTGTTTTTTTTCTAATATAGTTATAGTATGATCTACAGATTTATCCATCAGAATGTATAGGGTTGTTGTAACTGACAGTCAGGTTCTGTTCACTATTCATTAATGACTTGCCATGGGTCTTCCTCAAAGTTAACTCTCTTCTGTGCACAGATGATGTCTTTGTTGATAAATCAGTTAACAGTTCAGGTACCATTCCATAAGTGATACAGTAAGAATTCAAGTTATTCTAGAATTGGTAATCTACCAACAAACTATAAACATAACTAAGACTGCCATCATATTATTTGGCATTGAACAGAAGCTGAAATGTCCAAACAGCATCACAAAAATAGACCTGAAAGGCACACACTTCCCATAAGCTACACAGTAAAAATACCAGGGAGTCGCAATAGGTTAGATCCTTTCATTTACTGTCCACACAGAGGAAAAGTCAACAAAGTGGTGACTCAACTAAAACTAGCATATAGGTTATCAAAGCTTCTTATAGTGGAGGGACAGCTATCACCATCAAAGTATTGCTTCTCAGACTAGAATCTGAACGTCCAGTAATTGCTATTGCACCATAATACCATGCTTTTGTAAAATAAATTGATAAACAGTAGGGCATGTCATTGAACATCTCAAGTTTGCCTGATCCAAGTTTTTACTAAATAGCTTAACTTTCAAACTACTACATGATAGGTACTGCAGGCCTCTGAATAACAAATCACAAATAAAGAAACAGTCATACTCTCTAACAAATGCAGATGCAATACAACTAGTCAGACCAGCTTTTAAGCCAACTGCAGTTAAGAGTATTTACTAAATTTGTTCCAAGATGCTGAAATAATACTGCAGACAGCATCAGGCAAACTGATAATCTGAAGCTCTTTAGAGAAAAAGCTCAACCACAACTGAGAGAAGTAAATACTTAGAACCATTTCAGAGATTTAGGGTAGTTAAACCCATATTGAAAGCCTAAGACATATGTAATACTGCTAGTGACAGTATTTCCATGGGTCCTTTATTTCTGCATAGTGGCATGTGTGGCAAGTAGTGCAGACAGAGCTGGAACATGGTCAATGGGGCACTAGGCAGGGTAATGGATCATAGCCCTCACACACAACTATTCCAGTGTCCCATTACTTGGCCATTTCACTCCAGTTACCATAAATGATGTTCAAACCTCAGTCTAAATATTGTTTTCTGCTTTACTTCTAGAATGATTGCAGATATTCAGATTTAATGTAAAACTTTTATTTCAAATTTTATAGCACAGACACTAATAACTGTATTGCAATACAGTTTCACAATGAAAACAGATTTAGCATTAAAACTTCTGTGCCCTTGAAACTCACATTCATTAAAATGACATTGAAATACACATTCAAAGAAAACACATCTGGCCAGTAGCGGATAAAGTTTACCTTTGTGTTGTTTTCAAATTATAGGCCCCTTACACACATTTTTAGGACCATGCAAGCATGCATGAGTTCTTCTTACTGATTGTATTAAATTATATTCACTGTATCAAATTCTACTCTTACCTGGTTCCAAAGCTACTTAACTGACAGGTACCAAGCTGTGAAATGGGAACATTCTCTCTCTCCTCAGCTGCCCATAACTATAGGAGTCCCACAGGGTTCTATCTTAGGACCACTACTATTCACAGTCTTCACAAATTACCTCCATACCTCCACACAGCATGCATCTATAATTCAGTATGCAGATGACACTACCTTAATCTGTGCTGCACAAAACATTCCCACACTCCTGCAAACAACTCAAATAGCATTCTCTGACGTTGAAAACTACCTTACCAAAGCCCAACTTCTCCTCAATCCAAAGAAAACTCAGCTTATCATTATAACCAGTTCTAACAAAAACACTAACAGTCAATTCACTATCTACTCCACTAATGCTACTCCAATTGCTCCAGTGGCACAGGCTAAGCTATTGGGAATAACCATAGACTCCCACCTAAAATTTGATAGTCATCTCAACTTAACTATTAAAAAAGTACATGCCAAACTGGGGTCGCTCTACCGTATCAATCCATTTCTTACCAACAACACAATATCAGCCACTGCTCGCTCCCAACTTCTATCCACCCTACTCTATGCATCTCCCATTCTGACTAATCTCAACAAAACTGAACTAAGCAAAATGGAAGCCTGCTATAACAGAATTTCCTGCTTTGCTGCAAATTGTTCATATAGAACTCATCACTGTACTGCTTTGAGACAGCTCCACTGGCTTGAACTGCCCAACTTCCTAACCTACAATCAGCTCTACCTCTGTCATTCTATCTATTACCTCCCCAATAAGTGTCCTGCCCTCAAAAACCTAGTACAGCATCACTCAGCCAAAAGGCCTCTTAGATCATCAAGCAAATTACTACTAGAAGTCACCAACAGCTACAATAGCTTTGGAGATGCACTTTATAGTAGTTCAATGGCTAAAAAATGGAACTCTGTCCCTACAAGCATTCAAAACACATCATCCAAAGCCTCCTTTAAAGACCTCATCAGGCAACATCTCAAGGAAAGTTGGCAGTGCCATGATTGCTCCCCAGGCTAGTGAAAGCGGATAGCATACATACAAAATCTAGAGCACTTGATTGTGTTTTCAATCTTACTCACAAAGACTGGCTAATCTACAGTGTATGTACTGTACCTGTGTACTATGTATGTATTCTACTTATGTTCCAAATTTCAGCTGTACACCACAAATCTATTAATTACCTTTATTTTTAAAATTAATATTTTTTGTTTGTTCTCTCCACTGTAACTGTTTATGTGCCACATACCACTGTAAAAACATGTCTCCTGTAATTTGTGTGCATACGTATCATGTCTAAATAACTAAATGTTTCTGTAATTTTTCTTTGTGGAGCTTTTCTCCCCGGGCCTCTGCTGAAAAAGGGCCTTTTCGGCTCAGTCAGACACCCCCGGTTAACAAATGTAAAATAAATAAATAAATAAATATGTATAATATAGCACCACTTGTTAGAGCATGTTTTAAATTTATAGTTTTGAACATTTGTCCAGTAAGAAATGAAGCAAAATATATGAACCAATAATGACAAAACTACCCAATTCAGACTATTTCAACCATAAAAGGCCACTCATATTTCTGTTTTTATAATCCACCAATATCAGTCGATATGTGCAATCTCTGCAGAAGTAAAAGTCATCTAAATAATTCTACATTAAAGAGATATGTAACTAATGCAGGTGTTGCTACTAGCAAACAACATTATATTTAGTGTTTCATTCTACAAATTCAGTACCTGCTGTCCTTGAAGAATAAAGTGCCTATGTTGCATTAAAAAAATGCTAAGCTGCTAATACTGCATTAGGTAATGGATGGCAAACTATTAGCACGTTCATGATTACATGGCATCTCATCCAAAGGGGAACATACTCAGAACTGTGGCATCCCTTCCCCCTTAAAGTACAACACATTATCAGCAATCCATCTACATGATGTGGGAGTAGAACCCACAGCCTTCTACATCAAAAGCACATATGCTACCTGTTGTTTTACTTACAATGTTTTTCATTTCTATAGCACAATGCTAATACCATTTACTAAAAACAGTTGCACATTGTAAACAGACTGAGCATGAGCAGAAGTAAACTTCTCTTCCCTTGAAGCTCACAATAATTCCTTGAAAATGCACTTGAAACTCAATTCCTTGAAAAATGCACCTGAAACTCAGTTCCTTGAAAATGCACTTGAATAGCAGCTTGGTAGTTGGGGTAGAGGATTCAGGCTCTTGTTCCCTATAACTAAGGTACAGGCCTTGAGTCTGAGCAAATTACTAACTGCCTGCTATCCCTAACTAGGGCATTTCACACACACCTTTTAAACTCTGTCTGGACAAAGCCAATTAAAATAATGTAGGGACAAAGGACCAAAAACAGGGACGGATTCTAGATACTGCTCTTATAAACTTACAAAGTTGCTAAACTAACAGGATTTGTGTCATCATGCATTTTCTGAAAAGTATGAATTCTGAAACTCAAATGTGGGTCAGTATTTAGTGACTTCAGTCATCAAGAATTTGCCAGAAAACCACATATTTTATGTGAAACAGACGAAAAATATGAAACAAGAAACTATAATATTAGGTGACCTTAACATAGACTGGAATTCTATTAATACTGATAATCCCTCCTCTCACATTAACCTAAATGGTTTTACACAATCCATTAGCTCTACTACAAGATTTAATAAGTCCAGCAAAAAAGAGAGCATCTTAGACTGGATACTCATAAACAAACTCAACATTACATATAATGTAGGAACTTTGCCTGATGATATCAGTGACCATTGTTTAACATATATTACAAGAGAAAAGACTGATTGTTTAAACCTCCCTAACTTAAGAAAAATACACTCGACTAAACACTTTAATATAGAATCATTTCAAGCTGAACTGAATGCATGTAACTGGAACACCTTGAAATCTCTTCCTCTTGAAGATGCAGTAATATTCTTTAATTCTACCTTCTTATCCATTCTTGACAAACATGCTCCAGAGCGTACCATCAGAATGAAATCTAAGACAGCCCCATGGCTCTCTAGTGAAACTAAAAAACTAATCCTCTCTAGAAATAAAATCTGGGCCAAATGGAGATGCCATAGAAACAGCCCTGATTTACTTCACTTCCGCCAGCTCAGAAATTTGACCAAAAAAGCAATTATCACAGATAAGAGAAAATTCTACTATGAACTTCAAGATACTCATTTTAATAATTCAAAACAATTCTGGTCATCTGTAAATAGACTCCTTTCCCCAGGAACAACCAAAACCCCTTCCCCACTTAATGCTGACCCAGACACCCCTTACCTAACTGCTAATGCTTTTAACTCTTTCTTTTCCGAAACTATTCTATCTCTTGCTAGACAACTGAACACCAACAACTTCTATCCTCCAACTAACCTAGTAGACTCTACTTTTAACTTCTCTCTTCAACCTATCTCCACCTCTTTTATCTACATACTAATTCACAAACTGAAACCATGTACCCCCCTCTGCTGACAAAATCCCTTCTCTTTATCTCCAAAAGGCAGCTAAAGTAATTGCTTACCCTATATCCATTCTAATAAACAGGACAATCCAAGAGGGAATCATTCCTGATATTTGGAAAATCTCTCATATTATCCCTCTACACAAAGGTGGTAACTCTTTTGACTTCTCTAACTTTAGACCTATTGCTCTCCTCTCCCCCTTAGCAAAGATTATGGAGAAATGCATTCACCAGCAACTTGTACAATATCTCTCTTTACATAACATAATAGCAAATTGCCAGCATGGCTTTAGACCTCATCATAGCACCACCACTGCCCTCCTCTCCTTTGTGGATACTATCAACTGGAACCGCAACAATAACCTTCTCTCTTCGGCTCTATTTATTGATCTCTCTAAAGCTTTCGACATGGTCAACCATTCTTCTCTAGTTAATATCCTTGAATCCCTCTCATTTGATAACTTAGCTATCAAATGGTTCAGCTTGTATCTGAGCAACAGACAACAAGCTGTTCTTTGGGATAACCACATCTCTTCATTATTGCCAATTTCCATTGGTGTCCCTCAGGGCTCTATTCTTGGTCCACTACTCTTCTCCCTCTTCATAAATGATCTGCACTCAGCAATCCCTCAAGCAACTTGCATTCAATACGCTGATGACTCTGCCATTATTTGCTCAGCATCTTCTTCCATAGAACTAATCTCACTAACTCAAAATATCTTTAACACTGTAGAAACATGGTTTACTAGACGGTACCTCCTTCTTAATGCAAAGAAAACTAAACTTCTTCTCTTCACCCCTACCTCTCGGACCTCCCCTTTACACTTCACTATCCCTTCAAACAACGCCACTGTCATCTCTCCTGACACTACTACTAAACTGTTAGGAGTAACCATTGATAATAATCTCACTTTTGATCAACATATCAACAACACCATCAAATCTGTGAACAAAAAAATAGGATCCTTATACCGTATCAAACAGTTTCTAACCCCACCTACTAGAGCTAAAATTGCCCTCTCCCATCTTATATCGACTCTCTTTTATGCCTCTCCAATTTACACAAACCTCAAGAAAGCTAACCTAAACAAACTAGCTGCTTGTTATAATAACATTGCCCGCTTTGCCACTGGTAACCCTTACAGAACCCATCACTGTCTAAACTTGAAACTCCTAGGCTGGCTTGAATTTCAATACCATCTTCTCATCTCACAACTTACCATTGCTCACAAAATTCTGTACCAACCTGACAACACCCCTATACTCTCTCAACTTTTAATCCCTTACAATAATCTTAACTCCCTCCGTTCTTCTTGTAGACTCCTGACCAGATCAATAAAGTCTAACAACTATGCCGGAAACTCTTTATTCACTAATACGGTTGGTAGAAGATGGAATCTGTTACCTAGTGATATAACACTGATTTCATCGTTTCCTCTCTTCAAAGAAAAACTCAAGCTTTACTTCCAAAATCACTGTCTCTGTTCTTGTAGTACTCCTGACTGACATTCTTCTCCTTCTCTTTTTTAGCTCACCTCTTCTTTTTCCACTCCGCCTATTTTTGGCTTGCTTTTTAAGCTTTTTCCTAGTCTATCTCTTGCCCATGTTTGGCCTTTATGCTTTACCCCCTTCTCCTTGCTCTTCTCTCTCATCACCTTTGCCACTTCTTTTTCTCCTTACTCTCTTTTCTCTCTACTGCTTCTTCTCTTCTTCTGTTTCTCCTAGATTTCTTTATAACTACCTTAACTTACCTGTCATTCTTTCTGATAATTTGTTTCTTTAGCCTTAGCTAAAGTTTAATGCTCTATAACTGGCTATGTATTTCTCTTTGCCAACTGTAGTTTCTTTTAGCCTGTCCTTTTTTTGGGGTCTGATTGTATTTTAATTATTATTCACAAATATATATATATTTACCATAATGTATTGTTGTTATATGTTTTTTTTTTTGTGGAGCTTTTCTCCCCGGGCCTCTACTGAAAATGGATATGTATCCAGCTAGACTAGCCCGGTCAACAAATGTAAAATAAAATAAAATAAAAATAAAAATCTGGACATTCTGCATAAATCTGGACAGTTGAGACGTATGACACACATATGCTCATATACACAAACACGCGCCCATGCGCATAGACAAGCACACACACGCACATGCATATACACAAAGATACACACATAGAAACTCATCCACAGTTACACACACAAGCACACTGATATATACAAATGCACACACACAAGTGCATATGTAAATACGTGTTCAAACACACACGCACGTGCGCACTGTCTTTCAGATATGCTCACAAGTGTAATTAATGCCAACTTGAACGTGTACTTTCTTACGAAATGCTCTCTAAGTCTGGTTAGGGGAAATAATACTAATGTCATCCTTAGTAGTGAATTAGTTACAACACTTACAGTTAATGTCATTAAAATAATCTATTCTTGGAATATTATTATTATCACTATTATTAGTATACAGCAATATGCCCATCCATGGTCCGCAGCATAGGAACATCTTCTTGTATTCAAATTGTGTTCAAAACCTGGAAAGGGAGACATAAACAACAGTTCTGTGCAATAATCATGCACAGACACAACAGGTATGTGTGACTGGATACAAAGGGAGTTCTTTTAAAAACACTCTTAAAAAAATACATGTACTTTTTTTGCTCTTTGCTTTTTTTTTTTTTTTTTTTTTTAATTAAAATTAGTCCCTTGGCCAGCAGGTCGTCTGCCAGCCAGTGGGGGCAAGTGGACCCTAGGCAACTGCCTTGGTCGCCTAGTGCTGGATCCCAGAGGATTAAGGCTGTCAGCTCCAGTTCCTGTGATGCAGGGTTTGAGTCCCTCAGCCCCAATTTGCCTAATGTGTGACCTTGGGCAAGTTATTTAACCAAACATTTATTGGGGGCAGCTGGGAATTTGGACTAGTTTCCTCAGTGTTTGACAAGACTGCAAGTCTAGTAACTACCTATGAACATATACTGAACTACATAATCTGTGCATATGTAAGTACTGCATATATTATTTATGCTATTTATTCTATAGGGCAGATGTCAACATTTAAGAGACTCAATTGCTAAAGGTACAGTTTAAGCATGCCAGCTATTATACCTAAAGTGCTACAGACACATTTAAACAAGCAATTTCTTTGCACTGTATATATCGTGGTAACCTTCTTTTGTAAAACACAATATAGTTTAGCTTTTAGCACAGCATGTCAGCAAAATTACATCACTTATTTATCTTCTTTGTAATACTTCCAAAATTAGATTTATTTTATGCAACTATGATTTACTAGCAACCATCTTAGTTTTTCACTCAGTACTGGTAATCAGGAATTAAATATTAATTATATCTCAACAATACTACTTGGAGTTTTAGTAAATAGTGTTGTACCAAGTTTAATCATAGAAAAATTAACAACTATTTTGACTTAATTCGGCTTATTGTTTATTGTGTATCTTTTCTATAGACTCTCCACATTTGTAATACTCATTTATTTTTCTGTTTTGTGCATTAAGTGCTATTAGTTCAGTTGTAGATACATAGATATTTGTGAAGGATTTCAATGTGCATGGAGTTTCTCAAAGTTCTGTTCTGTCTGCCTTTTTGTCCCACATCATCATTGAAAATGGTCCTTGGACATTCACTTAGCCAGTCAACAAATGAAAAATAAATAAGTTAAATTTTGCCCTTGAGGACTGGGTCATGGCTAAAAATGATCAAAGAAGAACCAGTTCACTTATCTGAGTAACAAATACAATGTATCTATCTATCTATGTGTGTTACTAGAAAAATCTGTCTTAATAGAAAGTCCCTTCTCAGCAAAGGCCCAAGGAGAAAAGCTCCATAAAATATATACATTGTGAAAATAACAAGGATGTAAACATACTATAATATATCCTAACAACTAAGCATGATAGCATATGATACAGATGAAAACAGCTAATATAATATGAACATCTGTCATATGGCTGCATGTATTGTTAAGCAGAAAAAACAAGTGGTGTCTGTATGTCAGAGAAAGGCATCCTTCAGCAAATACTGTGAATTAAAATTAAAAGTTGTGTAACTACCTCTGAAATGGTTGTTCAGTCTATCATTAAAATTATTTCATGTTCCACAGAATGGATAGAAGCTGTTGTTATTGCCACACTTCGAGCAAGTAACAGACAGTTGGAGGTAATTTAGTTCAAATAAGGTGAATGAATGTAATAGTAAAACATCTGTGCAGTATATCAATATTTCCTTTAAGTTTTACATAGTTTATTCCATAATACAAACTAAAATGAGAACTTTTTTAGGATCTCACTGCCGTAAAGCTGAAGAAACATAAAAAAAACATCTCTGCCACCTTCTGTGCTTAATCTGAACTTGCTCAAAAGGCTTTGATACTGTATCTCATGAAGTTCTCATTAATAGCCTGAGTACATCTGCTTGAACTTGACCTCAAAACCTGATCCTACTGCACCTAAGAAGTAACTGTTTTCTGTTTTTCTACTCAGATTATAGTGTGCTAGAGCTAATTTCAAAGTACTTTGTTGTGTTTTGTGTTGTGGTAGATATTTGCATTTAAAATTGGTTTAGTAAATAATCCCCTAGATAGAGAAGGCATGCTGCTGGTGTGCTGGTTCTAATGTACTATTAGCTACATGGCAGTGTTTTTTTAATTGGCTTGTGTGCTCTGGTGTGTTTATTTAAATTATATGCATTTGCAGATGTTGAAGCTCTACTTTATTAGGCTATGACTACACAAGCACACCTGATAACTTCTTCACACATTTGATCTCAAAACCTGATCCCACTACACCTGGGAAGTGCTGACTTGTCCACAGTGTGGTTGTGTAGGGTTGGGAACTATTTTTGATAGTGCCAAGTATTCACACCTTCTGGTTTTCTAAAGAAATACATAAGAGGTGTGTTACCTTTAACACTATCACTGTGTGCTAAACTGAGTCTCTTGTAATGCAAAACAATATTCAACTGAATACAACTGTGCACTGTTACAGATGCCTGCGCACAGTTGTGGGCACTTGCACATGGCTGTATAAATTTATGGACAATTGCTTCTGAGTTCACTTGCCCATAGTAGGCCTATAAATTTAGTCCGGAGTTCTGCTGTAGCTGTAGGCATACTGTGCACTGCCTCATATCACTTATCTGTTTACTTTGTGGTATAGGTTCATAGGCTCATATCTGAGCCATATTTCTAGTTCTTGCTGTAAGTGTAAACTGTGCCATTGTGCCATCTGGGCCAAACTGATAATCATGTCATCCAGTATCCAGAAACATCTTGCTATTGCTTTTGCTGATTTTGTAACACAATTTTCTGCAGCTGGTTGCATTGTAAATGAAAATATTTGTAGTTGTGGCACCCAAGCTTGTTTGCTAGTCATCATATTGTATTCATAAATTGTGTTACTACTATTATACTGTATTTTAATTGTTTCAGAGCAGTGTGGTAACAACCTTTTGTCCCATTTGTCATTCTAATGTCAACAATCCATTGTAAGTCTCTGCTGTTGTGGAAACCATGCCAGATTCCTTAACCAGCCAGCTTACAAATCCATTTGCTGGGACTGCCATCACTGTAATTGTAATTCCTTTATTGCTGCCATTACTCATTGTGTTGCAATTCCTTGGTTTTGCAAGCTGAGCCTGACTCAAAATTGTTAAAATCATAGCAAGACTTCAACTGTAATTCTCATTGTTACAGCAATTGTGTAATTCCTGCTGCGTAAACTATGGGACCCTTACAAAGCCCTGGGCTTGAGTAGCTGTTTCCTTGTCCACCCACCTGGCCAAGCAACTGCTCAAACTCAAATTTGAGTTCTGGGATGCAGCTGCTACAGCAGTCAGATATCTTCAAGGTCTCATTATGGAAATGGTAAGTGGGGAAGGGAAACAGTGAGGGGGGCTTTAGGTTTAGGGTGAAAAGTGAGATATTAGGTTTAGTGAGTGATCAGGAGTTGGCCCAGAGTTAGAGTTAGAGAACAGTTGGGAGTTGACTCAGAGTAAGTGTTAGGGAGTGATCAGGAGTTGGTTCAGAGTTAGGGTTAGGGAATGATCTGATGTTGGCTCAGAGTTAGGGTTAGGGAGCAATCAGGAGTTGACTCAGAGTTAGGTCTATGGAGCAATCAGGAGCTGGCTCAGATTTAGGGAGCAATCAAGAGCTGCCTCAGAGTTATGGCTCAGAGTTGGGATTAGGGAGTGATCGGGAGATGGTTCAGAGTTAGGGAATGATCTGATGTTGGCTCTCTCAGAGTTAGGGTTAGGGAATGATTGGGGTTGACTCAGAGTTAGGTCTGTGGAGCAATAAGGAGCTGGCTCAGATTTAGGGAATGATCAAGAGTTGCCTCAGAGTTTTGGCTAGGGAGCAATCATAAGTTGTCTTAGAGTTAGGGTTAGGAAGCGAAGGTGAGTTGTTTTTAGGGTTACAGTCGGGATTCTGAGAAGGGTAGTTAGCTTAGTGGTAGTGCATAAGAATCAGGGTAGTCAGAGTTAGGACACTTGCCAATACAAGTGAATGGAAGAAGGTAAGCATGAAACAACCTAATGGTATGCCAGCACTTGTAGTAGACGTATAAACCATACTACCATACCTCACTTCTACCCCACTTCACTTTTTGTGCTTTTACCTCTATTGTATTTTCTTACTTCAAAACCATACTACCATACCTCACTTCTACCCCACTTCACTTTTTGTGATTTTACCTCTATTGTATTTTCTTACTTCACTAGCAAACCTTATTTCCTCTGATAATTAATAATTCATATAAAAACACTTCCTTAATAGAAACCTAATCATTGTACTCCTTATACACTAGACACTCGGACCCATGAGGCCACCGTCTGCCACTCCATCTGTAGCCACCCTGATAGCGCTACACACCTGGAGGCAAAGTGACTACTGCCTCATGCTTATTGTCCACCATTTACAAACATTCACTACCCTTGGAGGTCAGCCTCTTATCAAATTTATTAGTAATGCCCACCACATTTCAGTAATGACACCTTCCTCACACAACAATGTCTACCTTGTCCTAAATCAGCAAATAAACCATTTTATTCAGAGGTGCTTAAGAAGGCCGTGCCCAAACCTCAAAGGGCCCCAAGATGTAGGTTGGGTATCATACCTCTCGACCTCTTAGCCTAAGAAATCTGGACAAAGACTGACATAATGGGGGTACAAATGCCCAAAAATAGGACAGATTTTAAATATTGCTCTTATAAACTTAAAATGTTGCTAGAGTAACAGGATGTGTATTAAAATGCATTTTCTAGAAGATTATTTACTAATTTCATTCCACAGATCATCCCAATGATTTGTCAGAAAACCAAAAATTTTATGAGAAACAGACTGAAATTTTGAGGTAAAAATCTGGGCATTCTGCGAAAATCTGGACAGTTGAGAGGTATGTTGGGTATATAGGATGCTTAGCATCACACTTAACAAGCAAACAGCATTTATAGACACAAAAAACAAGTGGAGAGTAAAAGATGGTCACCCAGCTGGCATGACAATGCTATTAAAGCAGGAAGGCTAAGCCAACAAATTTAGTGACTTCTTAGTCACAGGTGACTCTATGATGAGACACACAGATGCACTATTCAGTGGCTGAGTAAGATTAGGGTAATAGTAAGCTGTCTCTCAGGTACCAGGATCTGCCATGTCACTAGATCTTGCAAGTCCCTTCACCCAAGATACGCATATGACTTGGTCATTGTGCACGTGACAGTGAATGGCTTAAGACACACTTCCTCAGACCATATGAAGAGGGGCACGAAGAAACTCAAAATATGCATCTGAGGTCGGTAAGAAAGTAGTCTTGAGTAGCATCCTCCCATCACCAAAAATGATGTCACTATGCAAACAAAAGATAATTGGCTTTAACTATTGGCTTTTTTATTGGTCACTATAAGAAGGTCCATTATATATTAGCCTGAACAAGGTGAATGACAGCTCTACCTGCTTTGGTAGAGATGGCATTCACCTCTCGCTTCATGATTTTCACATATTGTCTAATATATTGTTTTAGTCCACTGTAGTACCTTGTTTAGTCAAGGTCAGTTTCTTCAAACTATCAACATAAGCAAAATTAAGATTATGCTAAAGATAGCACTACTCAGTACTATAAGTCTAAATAAGAAGTTACACTTTTACAGTCTTTCCTGAACCCCAAAAGTCATCATCTGCATACTGACTGAGACATGGTTTCAGTGTATTGATACTTCCCCTACACTTCTGGGTTTCAATATATAGTGTAATATATGTAATATATCTTTCAGACACTGCTGAAAAGGACTATGTGGTTGGAGAGGGTCCATATTCCTAAGAATTTAAATCACACCTAGGCTCATAAGAAAGGGCATTGACCTTGAGCTCCTCCATATCCTAGCTACTGTCAATAAAAAGCAGTAGCACATCTTAGCCAAGTACCATGCCCCCTCTATCCCACCCATCAGCCATAACCCACAAGGTGGATCATAACAAACTTGAGTCCCTCCCCATGAACCGAACACTATTCTCTTGAGGGATTTCAAGTGTCCTTCCATTAACTTGGAAACCTGGACTATAACACATAGTTACGCACAATGTTTCCTGGGTTTCATAAATAGAGCTAGCCTTAGAGCAACTATCTCACATCCCAACTAGGGGATCAAAACTCTTGGATCAAGTTCTCACCAGCATAACCCAACTATGGTCTCTACCTGCATAGGATAGTACTAGGCTATTGGCCCTAGGGCCTATACAAGCTTAGCCATAACAATTCCCTGGCTATTTCTTCCCACAATATTTACTTCCCTGGACCCCTGTCTTGCAGGGTGAGTGACATGATCCCCAGGGTGAATTTGCTATCTCCCATCCAATCGTCAAGGTTCCTTTTGAAGAGGGCCAAAGAGGCGCTCTGCTTGACATGTATGGGCAGTCTATTCCAGAGTCTGGGTAGTCTATGGGTCAGAAATCTATCCCTCCAGCATGTTTTGTTCATTGTGATGACAAGGTTTAGATGCCTGGAGCATGTGGCTCTGAGAGATTAGGATTTCTTTAAGTGTAGCATGCCCAACAGCACTGGGTTTGACATGGCGTTGTATGTTAAGCAGGGATTGCCTCTGAGTAGACGATATGCGACAGAGTATAGCTGGAGTTTTTTAGACGGTCAGCATAGGGTATCTGCTTTAGACCTGTGATTCTTTTAGTGAGGTATTTCTGTGGCCTTTCCAGCTGTTGCAGATGTCTTGTGAGGTACATACCAAACAGGGCATTATACTCTATAATGGGTCTATTGAGGGATGAGTACAGTGGGACAATGACCTTCTTTTTTCTGGATGAAAAGCCCTTAGTGATGAGGTGTGCCACATAGAAGGATTTCTTGACTGTTGTGGTGATGTGGTTATCAAAAGTTAGACCACTGTCCACCTGTGTCCCTAAGTCTCTCATCACACTTTCAATGTTTAGTGTACTGCCACCTATGTGGTAATTCATGGGTACATGTTTTTTTCCAAAGGGGGTAACTATACATTTCTTTGCATTAAGCTTGAGCCCGTGGCTCTGGCACCAGGCATCTGTTCCTGTAAGGCCCTTTTGTAGAATATCCACATCATTTGAGGATTCAATAATGGCTCCCAGTTTGCAGTCATCTGCGAACTTTGTTAGCCAGAGTCCCTTAGTGTTGGCCTGTACTTCAGAGAAGCAGATGCCATACAAGAGTGGTCCCAGGACTGAACCCTGAGGTACTCCACTTGTCACTTGTCTGGAGCTGGATTTGGAGTCGGCTACTTTTGCAGTCTGGGTTCTGTTAGTAAGCCAGTTGGCAACCCATTGAGTAACATAGGGATTTATGCCCAGCTTAGTAAGTTTATCTATGATTCCAGAGTGGGGGATGGTGTTGAAGGCCTTGGCAAGGTCCAGATAGGCTGTGTGGACCGCCTTATCCTCGTCCACAGCTCTGGAGACTGATTCGAAGAAGTCAATCGGGTTCAGGAGACAAGATCGGCCCTTCACAAACCCAAACTGGGTGGGGTCCAGTGTTTGAAGGTTGCCAATTTCTTTGTTTATAAGTTCCATGATAATGCGTTGCATGCCCTTGCAGATCAGGCTCGTCAGACTGATGGGACAGTAGTTCCCGGGATCCAAGGTGGATCCCTCCTTTTTGAGTGGAATAACTGTAGCTGTGCGCCACTCAGTGGGCACGAAGCCTGAGGTGAGGCTGTGATTAAACATGACACTTAGGTGAGGTGCCAGTTCATTTTGTAGTTCATGTATTACACAGCCTGGGATGTCATCTAGTCCCATGAATGCTGTATTCTTAGCTTTGGAGAGTGCAGTTTCTACCTGTGTGGCCATGATTACCGGAATTTGGCAGTCTTTTGGTATTGAGATGGGCCCTTTAGAGAGTGAGAGGGGGGTGAAAGTTGGCACTAAATCGATATGCCAGGATATTGGCAATATCCTTGGGATCAGTATATTTAATGCCATTCTGTTGAAGCTCAGAGAAGATCTGAGCATTGTCATTTAGATTCTTGACATAACTATAGAATGCCTTGTGGTTGTCTTTGGAATCTTTGGCAATTTAATTTCGTAACTAGCTTTTGAGGATTTTATGAGGGATCTCAGCTTCTTACTGAGGCTGGTGAGGGAGTTTTTTGCATCCTGGGATTTTCCTCTTTTCTGCAGCAGTTACTTCCTTCTGTTGTATAGTTTGTTTATAGCAGGGGAATACCAGATTGGCTTCCTTTTTTGGAGGAGAGCATCTTGGTTCTATTTGGGATGGCACGATTCATGCATGAGTGGATGTGCTCGTACAGTGCCTTAGTGTAGGATTCTGCAGTTGAACTTTCAGATCCCGTCTGCATGGGTGTCATGAAGTTTGTCACTTCTGACTTCAGTAGCATGAAGTTGGCTTTGGTGAAGTTTTTTAAGGAAGTTTCCTTACTGGGGGGGTGGGGGTGGGATGTGGATATCAATGGTGATTTGCTTATGGTCAGACCTGACCAATGAGGGGGTGACCACTGGTGTGGAGCATTTATCTCCCATGTTGGCAATGGTCAGGTCTAGGATATTGGAGCCCCTTGTGGGACAATGGATTAGTTGATCCAGGGCATTGGAATTTACGAATTCCAAGAACCGTTGGGAAAAGGAGTTGGTACCGGAGTAGTTTTCCCAGTTAATGGCAGGGTAGTTGAAATCACTCAGTATTAGGGTGTTTGGTTGTATCTTAATATTTTCCAGTATGTTTAGAAAGGTGTAGTGAGAATCTTGGGGCATGGTGAGGGATCTGTAGCAAGCTACAATTTGGATTGCAGTCTTACCTAGTGTTAGTTGCACCTGGAGAATTTCAGATGCATTGTGTTGGGCAACTAGCCTGGAGGTGTGAATATCCTTGGTGAATATGGACACACCTCCACCTTTAGTGTTTTGGTCTTGGTTTTGTGGCTGAAAAATGTGATAAGAGTTGTAGCCTGGTATTGCAGGGGTGCTGTCTGGAGCCTTGAACCAAGTCTCAGTTACTACACAGATATCGATGTTCTCCACTTTTAGGAGTGCCTCGAGAGAGTGCATTTTGAGGTTTAGACTTCTAGCATTCTGTAGCATTACCTTCAGATTTTGCATGCTTGTATCTGTTACAGTGGTGGCTTTGTCCTTTGAACCTTGTCCAAAAAAGGCACTATAGGGGTGGCAAGAGCTTTAGCCAGTAACCTGAATCCCAGGGGTGACAGGTACAGACCATCTCTGGCAAAGCATCGTGGTTTGTCGATCATGTCTTCCCAGGCAGAGACAGATACTGGATCCCCTTTGAATGACACCAGAAGTTTAGCCAATTGTTGAAGTCAATAATTTTGTCCTTATACTGTGGTATCATTCTGGGTGAAGGCAGGATGCTACTCAGGGCTAGGGTCATACCTGCCTGGGCCACATGATCCAAGAGCTCTTCCATGTCTCTTTTCATGTAGTCCAGGGAGGTACGTCTCAAGTCATTCATTCCAAATTCTCCAACTGACTTCAGGATTCTTTGTGAGGACCTAACACTCAAACAAGTAGTGCCTGGACCATGGCCTTAAGCTGAATACCAGAAAATGTAGCACTGCGTCCTTTGGCAAACAATCGGCACTTATGTACCTACCACACAGATGAAGGCCCTTTAAACAATTGGCACAGTAGGGACCTCTCATTTTTAGTGACAATGAACTATCTTTTGATCACCTTGTAACTACTGTAGAAATCCTTTTATCTAGCCAGACTGATTAGCAGGGGTATATTTTCTAGGTCAAAGGAAGTTATCATCCTTCTGTATTCCTCCCTCATCAGACCCATAATAGATCATAATCCCCTTTTAAATATGTACTTGTCTAAACATAAGACTCAGTTGACTAAAAGAATCAAGGACATGTCTTCCTTGTGCTACACATACCATCTTAAAGGACTTTCTTTCTTCTCTGTTTCCCCACAGAATCTTAAGGGTAAACAAATGCTTTGTCTACAAAGCTTCAAAGGATCCTGAGTGACTTCCTACACATCCACAAAACAATCAACAGCCTAAACACTGCCTTAAAGAAACTAAACTTCCACCACAGCATAAATATACCTTCTGGAAAGATAGATATCTGTGTCAAAGAATCCCACTTTTATGGAATAGACTTCCCTTAAATGAAAAGCAAAGTAGCTCCTGGACCCCTCTCTAAGTGAGACCTAGAGGAATGGATGGGAAACTGTAGATTCACCTCACCTTAGGTCGAACCACTCATACTCTCATAGAAAAAGGATGAAATTCGGTAATAGTTCTTCATATTGTACAGTACAGATGAACTGGGATCTTGAAGCTAGTCTACAAATAATCAACTTGATAATAGTGTAATATGAACCCATGAATGGATAAGGGATCCACTGCACAGTAGGAAACAATCAGTAGGAAGAGACAGAATATCACCATCTTATTCTGAAGGTCAGTGCTGTAGCTTGTGTTGATTAATTATATTAATTTATTGTTTCCTCTTGATTCTGATGTCTTAATTAGTAAATATACATCTAGCATGCATGCAAGACTGGGAATGATATTACTTGCAACCGGATTTATCCACTTTAGACATTATACTGGATAATAACTTGTAAAGGTGTTCCAGACAAAATTTGGATGTCTTTATATTTATTTATTTGTCTTATACAGAAAATTAATCTGGAAAAACATCATAATGATTGAATTATTTAAAATTCTTATGAGACCCGTCACTGAATATTCTTTTTCTTAAAAATAATCTGCTTTTAGAAATCTTAAAAAGATATTACACCATGTACATTTTGAACTACAGAATAGAGCTTCTACTGACAGATAGAAAGGGTCAGATTTATTTATCACTGCTTCTTATTTACCTCATGGCAAACTAAGGCACAGTGAGCTTACTTATAAATACTATGAGGCTCTGGTAAACACTGATGTGTACTCTACAATTCTAAAAAACAGAAGTCTAGGCTTTGTAGTTTTACTTCCAAAAAATCATATACAAATTGACAGGTATGTATTACCAGAGATTCCAGTACTCCACAAAAGCAATGTTACAATCATTAAATAATTAAAGAATCAAGTGATGGCTGATACTTGATAGAAAGTATGTTATAATATCAGAACAATTCTGTTCCTTTAGTATTTATTGGACCAGAATGAATGCAAAAAATGTGAAACTGCAAAACTACCTACAGAATAACTGTTTTTCTTTGAAAGTTAACAATTAGAGTTGTATACCCATGAGTGTAGGAAGGTATATAGCATGCATGTGTAAAAAGGTAAAAAAATGTAAAATTTAAATGGTTTAAATGTTTAAAAGCTGTACACTTTAAAAAACACTTTTTGGGCAATGCTATATGCTAGAAAGTATGTTTTAAAGTCACTTTCTTTATTATTGTTTGTGATTTTATATATATATATATATATATATATATATAGGTCTGGTACTGTTCACTGAAACTGAAACAGCCAGGCATACTTTCGTGAAAGTGCTTTTCACCGAAAAAGCACTTTCACAGAAGTATGCTGAAAAGTATTGGAAATCGTGGGGGAATGGCTGTTGCTGAGATTGTAGTACAGTGGGGATAAGGGAATATTCCCTTTTCCCCACTGTAGTGCGATCTCAAAGTGAGAATATAAAAGTAGGGGGGCTTGCCCCCCTGTGTAAACATAAGTTGTGTGTTTTTTTGTTTCTGTTTTGTTTGTTTTTTTTTTACTTTTTTGAGGGACTTTAGCGAAAGTGCTTTTTCGGTAAAAGGCACTTTCGCCAAAGTGTGTTCGGTAGATGTGGTTTCAGACTATTGAACTTTCTTTCAATAGTCCTAGACCCATATATATATATATATATATATATATATATATATATATGGGTCTACTCACATTAGTCAAGTAGCCTATACGTCAACCTCCAAAATGTCAACAGCTAAAGGTCAACAAACTAAACATTGACATAGAAATATTCCATGCGTCAAGAAAGAACCTCATTGCATACAACAAATAGCATCTTTTTTTGCAGGGCATGCCTCTCAATCTCTTAGTGCAAGAAATCTGGGCAAAGCCTGACAAAATGGGGGGACAAAGGCCCAAAAGTAGAGACAGATTTTAAATATTGCTCTTAAAAACTTAGAAAGTTGCTAGAGTAACAGGGTTTGTGTGAACATATTTTCTGAAGGATATGAAGTCTGAAACTCAAATGTTTGCCATTATGTCATGACTTCAGTCCTTAGATCATTCCAGGGATTTGCCAGAAAAACATAGATTTTATGAGGAATACACCATAAATATGAGGCAAAAACACTATTTTTTTTTTTCAAAATGCCCAGTTAATATTTTTCTTCCTTAGTCTGCACCTTCTGGGGTTGGAATGATAGACCTCTGAGACAGAGAGCTTTATTTTGGCACTCTGTACGCTGGTATATAATTCCAAAAATGTGCCCCTGTATGTATATGCATATATACAATTAGATTGGGAGAGGGGAAAAAAAGAGTGTTCAAATTCAAATACGAGTCTGGCCAAACAGCTACCTTGGCTTACTCGTAAAGTACGTTATTCAAGTTCAAGGGAGGTAAGTGTAACAACTGTGGCGAAAAACCGTGACAGGAATTTTTGGGTTAAGGAGCAGGAGGGTGTTTTTAAGGTTAGGGATCAGGAAGGGAGATTTAGATTTAAGGGGTAGTTTTAGGGTTAGAGGTGACTGAGGAATTTAGATTTAGGGAAGGGTTTGGAATTTTAAGTTTAGGGAATGATCGGGGATTTTAGATTTAGGAAGCAGTCAGAGACATTAGGTTTATAGAGGGTCTGTAGTTTTATCATAAGGGAGGGAGGACTCAGGTTGGGAACTGGTTTGGAGTTTTAGGGTTAAACTTAAGGTTTTGATAGGGCTATAGAGGACCAGATGCTGGGAGGGATATGCAGAAACAGGAGATTAGGCTAATGGTAGTTCAAGCACTGGCTTTTTCGAGCAGGTGGCAGTGAGCAAGTGTGTTGAGAACTGCAGCAGACCCAGCTTTCTATAGTACCATGAACTGAGTACACATCCATTTTTGTAGCACTGCCCACATATTTATATTTAACTAGACTCATTTTTAGTCAGTTATAATGTTCTCTTTCCTGAGTTCATTCCAGCAGCTGGGAATGATGGTTTATTAATGTTCACAAAGTTACCAATTGCTCATGCCCTTGCTAGTCTTCTACTCACTGGGCTTTACACACAAAAGGGTTATTTAGAAGGAATTAGAAATACTTCTGACTGTAATTCACTCATGAGCTCATTATCTGCACCATTATCATGTTCAGTTTTTGTTCAGGTGCCAATGTGACTTTACATTTAACATCTCTTTTTAAAGTAGGGTATAGTCTAATTTAATTCATTTGCTGTAGTATTTCTGCTTCTTTATTGTGACACTTCTACAACCTTCCCTACTCCAAGATTAGCCTAAATGAGTGTTCTGTTATAATTAAGACACCACTGAATTAAGGAAAGTTAAAAACACATGAATACACATATAGAGTCAAGGATTGTTATTGTGATCCATACAATAACAAAGCTACAAATGATGATTGCAGTATCTCTGATTCTTCCCCATACTCCAACATATAGCTGTTACAGACTTAGCACATATAAGTATTAGGGCAGTGCATCATAGCCCCTCCAGGCTGTCACAGACTTCATGTATATAAGTATTAGGGGTGTGCAGCATAGCCCCTCTGGACTGTCATCGATTTAGTGCATATAATTGTTAGGGGAGTGCAGCATATCCCCCTCCGGGCTGTCACAGACTTTGTGTATATAAGTATTAGGGGGTGCAGCATAGCCCCTCTGGACTGTCATCAATTTAGTGCATATAAGTGTCACAGACTTAATGCATATACATATTAGGGGAGTGTACCATAGCCCCTCCAGGCTGTCACAGACTTAATACATGTAAGTATCAGGGGACCAGGGATGTGCAGCATAGCCTCTCTGGGCTGTCACAGACTTCATGCATAGAAGTATTAGGGGTGTGCAGCATATCCCCTCTGGACTGTCATCAATTTAGTGCATATAAGTGTTAGGGGAGTGCAGCATAGCCCCTTACAGGCTATCACAGACTTCATGCATATAAGTATTAGGGGTGTGCAGTATAGCCCCTAAGGGCTGTCACATACTTATTGCATATAAGTATTAGGGGAATGCAGCATTGTCCTCTCCAAGCTGTCACAGACTTAGTGCATATAAGTATTAGGGGAATGCGACATAGCCCCTCCGGGCTGTCATGGACTTAGTGCATATAAGTATTAGGGGTGTGCAGCATCGCCCCCTCCAGATAGTGGTGCACCAGCAAGTTCTAAATTTATCTTTTTTCCTGTTTGAAATGAAGGTTTGCTTTTGAACATTTGGGGGAGACAGTTTTTTGTCTCACACTTGTGACAGAGATATCAGGGGGGACTGCAGGTAACTGCAGAAAGAAAAACAACATACTTGTAAAAAAATATTAAATAGATAAGATACTCAAACCTGAATTCACATTTCTGTTTGCTGGTATTTGTACCCTGTGTTGCATGCATCATTCCCCTGAAAAAAAGAAATAATAGGGTGGGTAGAAGCCGGCAGCATTGTCCGGTATGAAAAATAAGGGTAGTAAAATGAAAGGGGGACAGACAAGGCTTTGCAAATGTGTGTACTGAGTTTGGACATTGTAGTAATTCATTTTTATTAGATTCTAATTTCATGCATATTATATGCAATGTTACTAAAACATGTACAAAAAATATAAAAACAAGGCATAGCCAGGAAAAAAAAGAGAACTGCTAAAGCATCAAACACACAGACTTCATTCTCTGGGTAGGAACTGCAATTTATTAATAAAGAATCACATTTAAAATAGCAGATATAAAAAGTCAGCTACACTGATTTTTTTCAGGTCTGCTGAAGTCCAAAACTGAGTAAAATCTGACATGTGGAACTCAACAGGACAGCAGTAATGATTTTACTTGAGAGTGTTGGGAACACAGAGCAAACCTGTCCATATGTAAAGAGCAGCTGAAAGTCACACTATTTGCTTTGCAAGTATTAGACTCAGTGTCCCTTTTCAATGACAGAGTTCTTAAGAACAAATCTTTTTTTCTAGTGTTATACTCTATACCTGTGATGGCTATAATACAGAAGCTGTATTTCACATTCTTGGCTTACAAACTATCTTATTTAAGGCCACTGATTTATGATTACTACAGTAATGAATTCCATTAAGCTAGATGGTTTTAAGACTAATTTCCAGTCACTATGGCAATTCATCTGTAATTTTATAGTTTGTCCTAAAACAAACAGAAAAAAAGAAATTCCAGTCAGAACAAAGACTAAGACAAACTGGCAGCAGTAATAAATATAATTTAGAAATTCAAATTCTGCTGAGTAAATAGGCTGACCCAAAATTTCCAATCTTCCAAGACCCTAATTGTTATGTTATTCAAACAGTTTAAATTCTGAAATGTTTACTTGAATTTTTTGAAACTGCTAACAAAAAAAGCTATAAATACATGACCACAGACTATATATTGAGTCCTACAGGTACCTTATAAGAACTATTCCGGTCAGAACAAAGACTAAGACAAACTGGCAGCAGTAATAAATATAATTTAGAAATTCAAATTCTGCTGAGTAAATAGGCTGGCCCAAAATTTCCAATCTTTCAAGACCCTAATTAGTATGTTATTCAAATAGTTTAAATTCTGAAATGTTTACTAGAATTTTTTGAAACTGCTAACAAAAAAAGCTATAAATACGTGACCACAGACTACATATTGAGTCCTACAGGTACCTTATAAGAACTATTCTATTTATCTTGTTTCAGACAATGGAATCAAATACTATATATGTAGTTAGTAAAGGATATAGAACTCTGTATTGCACAAGACTTTAACATCCTAAGGCATAGTATGGCCTAGGCCTGATACAACTAGCAGAATGGGGAGTGTCAGATGATATCTGTACCACCGACTCTGGTAGATATTATTAGACATATAAAAAATACATTTGAAGCTATATTGATACAAATGTATTTAGTCCATAGCCTTTGATGTAAAATAGTTTATACACTAGAAAAGATGTATACTTTGAGGGTGATGGATATGCATTTCTGTTTAAATTTTAGCCTTGTCACATGCAGTTTTGATTTACTCCAAAATATGGTATTCTAAGTATTATTTTTACATAGTATGCGTGCCTTTTTCAGAGTTACATAGTATATGAGGCAAGAACCTGCAGATGGTATTCTAAAAATTAGGAATAAACTATTAAAAGCTGGTGAAGGCAAGGGTATTTACTAGCTTGGGGACTGTGTGCTGATGGGTCTGCATTTTTTTTTTCTTTTCCTACCATGGAAGCTGCTTATCATTTTGATTAGAATTAAATGTGTGACATTTTTCAATTTGGAAAGCATGAAGGTGCTATGCAAATGCATGTCCTCCCTGTGTTTGCATGAGTTTCCTCCTACATTCCAAAGACATGCAGTAGGTGGATTGGACACTTAAGATCTGACATAGGTGTGAGTGTCCGTGCAAGTGTGTGGTATGGATGAAGTACCTCTGCAGGGCTAGCCACCTGGTGGTGTAAACCTTGGCTCTAAATAACTGTCACTGTTGAGGTGACACCCCAAACTCATGTGCAAAAATTTGAAAAAGGGGGTGTGGATGAATGGATGGAGTATTAGTTGTTTTGGAGACAATGGATGTACTGCAGAAAACATGTGGTCTGTGATGATGGGTGATAAATTGAAAGGTTACATTTTAGGGCACTTTCATTAGTTTCAGTATAAAATTTCATACACATACACACACACACACACACACACACACACACATACATGCAATCTGATTATTAATGAAATGGGCTAGAAAAACTGACCAGTGTTACTCATGCACCAAATGTGTTCCACACATGGTAGAAAAGTAGTGGAGGTCACATTCAGGTCACAGAGCCCCTCCTCCCTCAAGCCCTTTGAAATCTCAGCACTATCTAGCACATTGGCTTTGCATTCCACAACTTGAATATTCCTTCCCTCCATTTTCAACTGTATCAAACTATAATCATGCAACACTCAAAAGTGTTAACTAGGATCTCTCCCCACTTTAACAACACGATATGCATCCCTAATCAGTGCAGCCAGCTCTCCACAATTGAAAAATGTCACAAGCTTTGTATCTTCCTACAGACAGTGTATTGTAGGCTCATAAGTAAGTACTAGGCTAGCTGCCTTTGTGGGCTATTTTAAGCCTAGCCAGTTCCTTTTTTATACTGTCCCATTTTGTTAGAGATTGGACTTACCCATCCCATGGTTGATAATTGTATATCACCCCATATGAATGGAGATATTGGTAACATCCATGAGTGAGAAATTCCATAAAGTAGAGTTACCTGAGGGTTCTCATCACGAACATGCCTATCTGGAAAAATGGATCATTACTGCAGTTTGTTTAGAATTTAGGACTTTATCCACAGGTGGACATTGGTGTTCTAGTCATACTTTAAGAGCAGTATAATATACCCAGACAAGGCACAAGATTATTTCCCATGCTAAAGACATCAGACAGATACTTGGTTGTAAAAGAAAAATAACCAACACCATCTCATCTTTTTTTTTATATGCCCATATGATGCATTTTATCTGAAAGTCAACAAAGCCCTATGAAAAAACAGGATATGGAAAATGGTGGGTGGAAGCTCCTGTTGACCTAATGATCATGTTATCAAAGCCTCTATAGTTATGTTCAGTACCCTCACACAACTGTACTCTTTTTCATAAAGATCATTGTTGTACTGTATTCATAATATATATGGAGACTCCCAAGCAGTGAGAAGGTCTTCATACTCTGCACACGTGGAAGTCTTCCAGGTCAGCAGAGGCAAAACATTTATTCTCCTCCAATGAATATCTAGCTTGTAATGCCTGTGGATGGTGTATGAAGTAATAGCCTAATTGTTACCTCACAGTTGGACTTTAACAAATTCTTGAAGAAGGTTGTATTTGTGGCATCTGCACTTGTGGAAAGTTCTACAACCTGGTCCACTAGAGGTTCTTAAAATGATGGTTAAAACAGAAAGCAATGGAGTTTGCCAAGCATTTCCAAATGGTCTGTTTGGTTACTACACTGCTCTACTCTACTCTTACTTTCAGGAATGAAGAAGAAGAGACATTGCTGAGCAGAGCGTTTAAAGCATTTAACTTTGTTAATGTAATACCTCCACAGTCTGTCAACATGCATAGTGTGCACAATCATATTAACTTCCTGCGTATACAATGAGATATAAATGGATTGATTCAAGCTTAGTTCAAAGACTGCAGCTCAAAAATTACCTTTCCCATAACAGATAACTAGCTTTTGAGTTCTTGTGTTCTTGAAGAATACTGTTTAATAATCTTAACACATTAAGGCTAGAACTTGAGGGATCCTTCTGACTGCAGTGATGACTACTTAAGAAGATGACCTACCAGGAAGAGTTGTGCAACATTACACCAGGAAAGACTGTTGTGTGGCATACAAGACATTGTCAGACCCCACCCTGATGGACACACTGCATGTCTGCAAAACAAACAGCACCAGAATTACCTGTTCTAAAGATTTAAACCTTGTCTGTGACATAAATTGGACCTGCTGGACAGACAGCTATGTATACCAGAAAATACCCCTTCACTGGAATAGGTTCCCCATCCATGTGAAGCAGAGTTCCTCCCTAAGCCTATTCAAGTGTAACTTGGACATTTGGATGGGGAACAGGAAATTCATCCCTGGTTTGACACCTATGTCTCTACTGGACACAGGCTGCCTGTAAATGGTTCATTTCCAAGGACCCTGCTTGTAAAATGCTTCATCTCTGAAGCCCCTACTTACACTTATCAAGGGTACCAGAACTTGTCAGATATTTGGCATGGCTAGGCTTAAAATGGTCCCTCGTGTTCGTTAGCCTAATAAACACTTATGAACCTATAATTAATCATTACATTAACAATGCATGCTTTTGACTTTAAAAGAAACAAAAAATCCATTTGTGTTCATAACTGTGAATATGTGCGTGTGTGTCTGTGTGTGTGTGTGTGTGTGTGTGTGTGTGTGTGTGTGTGTGTGTGTGTGTGTGTGTGTGTCTGTCTGTCTGTCTGTCTGTCTGCCTGCCTGCCTGCCTGCCTATCCATCTCTGATGTGTGTGTGTCTGTTTGCAAATCTGTCTGTCCATCTGTGGTGAATATGTGTGTATGTGTGTCTGTGTGTGTGTGTGGGGGTGGCTATCAGTGTTATCAAGATACTGAAGCAACTCTCTTTTCATATGAATGGAGACAGAGATTTATTATTCATTTTCCTCATCTGAATCATGACCAGAGGAAGACATCTGTCCTTCTTACACAACATTCTCTTGATCACAGTATGAACATCTTATATATTGCTTTGCCTTAATTCTAAAATGTCCACATACTCTTTCTTACATCAAATAAAATTGCCTTTCATGTTAATTTTTCTTTTATTCAACTTGATGATGCACAATTATCTGCAAGAGATTGATGTCACACACAAATCTGTAATCTTTATAGTTAAGTTGCTGCTATGGTTAACTTTAACCAGGTGGCTTTTTAAAAAATCTTTAAATCAATTTTAGCATTGATAACATTATATCTCTGGCTGCCTCTGTAAGTAATTATGCTACAGTGTGCAGAATGCAGATCATACACATGTGTGTGTGTGTGTGCGTGTGTGTGTGTGTGTGTGTATTAATTTAGTCATCGAAACACATGCTTGCTCTCTACACATGTTCTTTGTCATGCTTATTTTTTTATATATCCCCCATCATGACCAGATATTTTCCCTAAGGGAATGCAGAGAAAGTTACAGACTGCATTTTCCTGTCTCTGTTTTGTCAGTCATTGTCTGCTCTGTTTCAAGTTACACAAGTAGTCATTATGAATCCTTTCCTAATTGACTCCTTAATATAAAGTAAAGGGTTAGTATTATGTTTAGTCACTGCCTACTGATAGCATAATAAAACTCATTCAAACTTTGCTGCCACAAACACTGTAGTTTACAAAGCAGCATTGTTTTATATTATGTCTACCACACTTGACAAACTTTCTTCCCCTATCTTCTTCTTTCGGCTTTTTCCAGGTTAGGGGTCGCCACAGCGGATCATCTGTCTGCTCATGATTGGCAGTGGAGTTTTACGGTGTCGAGTTGCCAGCCCCGCGCCCATCCTTCCACAGAAGGCACACACACGCACACACTCACACCTAGGGCCAATTTAGAGTGTCCAATCGACCTACTGCATGTCTTTGGGATGTGGGAGGAAACCGTTGCACCCGGAGGAAACCCATGCGACCACATGGAGGACATGCAGACTCTGCACAGAAGGCACCCCAGCTGAGAATCGAACCGGAGAACCTCTTGCTGTGAGGTGGCAATGCTAACCGCTGCACCACCGTGGCCGCCTTATATATTTCTTATATAGTCCAGACAACAGTAACTCTGTCTATTCTATTATCTTTCCTTCACAATCTCCAGACTTCAATTCACTTTGTAACTCTCACATATAGTATCTGTATGACAGCAGCAGCAATTTTACTATATACATCATTTTTTTATTTAATTTCATATTTTACTCATAAAAACCAGGAAACAGATTACATTAGCAAAAACAAACCATGAACAAGTCATAAATATTTGCTAATAAACTTGTTAATGCAAGCAACGGTACCTGGCACAAATAATGAACAAAATACAAACTCAAGAAAAACGATAAACCGCTGTAAACTCAAACACAGAAACCCGCTCAGGCAAGCCGTCCAGCAAAACACCAATACCATGAACAAGGCGAATAAAAACAAGGTTGCGTTTAATATATTTAAGCACAATAAAAGCTTTTCGTTGAGTTAAATAAGCCAACTTCCTCAGAAAAAATCTGTACAGGAAACAGAGATTTAAATTCCCCTCTTCCTAACCACGTGATCACTAAACATGAATGGATAGGTTGACTGCGTGTTGAAACACTCGTAAACCACTCCCCAGCCTTACAAACTCCGAATAGTACATACTGCATATTACAGTTTCGTAATACTGCATTATTATTTAAATATAATTTAATATAAATTATTATTTAAAGACTGCATTAACAGGTGTTACTTGAAAAAAATATTTCATAAGGAAACTTACTCCAATACCTTTCTCCAGTTGCCACCCTTTTTCACAGAGAAAATCTGTGGTCAAGGGCCAACTGGTCAGAGCTGCGCGAATGGTTGCAAGTGATGCAGACTTTAGGGACAAGTGTAATTTTATGAAGGAACTGTTTTTAAAAAGAGGGTACCCTTTGGAATTGATTTTGGACTTGATGGATGAAGTCCAGTCAAAAAGAAACAGGGGTATTTATTCACCCATCCTTAACCAGAATACTGAATACCAGATAAATATACGTCAGGTCGTGGAAGGCATTAGTCCTTATAGTTTTATTTTCACATTTAGCTTGGATGCTAAAACAGTGAAGACTATAGTTCAGAAAAACTGGAACTTGTTCATGAATAATTCAGCATTGAGAAATAAACTTCAGAGTTACCCCACTATAGTCTATAAACGGGGAACAATTTGAAACAGTTATTGGAGAAGAAACCAAGGAAGCTAGGCAGCTTGTTAGGTATGTCTAAGTGTAACATGTGTCGGTACATAAATACATGGAAACAGGACATACCTTCAAAGTGAAAGATAGGAGGTATAAAATTGGGGGCAAATTTAATTGTCAGAGTAAACAGGTGGTTTACTTAGCAAGGTGTTCTCACTGTCCAGTCTTCTATATAGGTAAGACCGACAGAAAATTGTGAAAACGTGTGTATGAACACATATACGCTATAGGGAGACGTAAAGGGAACAATGCCCTTGCGAGACATATTATGGACCATCCAACCCACTATTTTACTTTTTGAGCTATTGATCATGTACCTATAGACAGTAGGGGGAGTCTAGTGTCTTTGATTTTAGAGCGTTGTGAATTAATTTGGCAACTAAGACTAGATGCCTGTCACTATCCAGGTATAAATTAATTTAGTTCCATCATGTGAACTGAAAGTTCATTTCACTGACAACTCATTTTGCTGAAACTCATTTCGTTGACAGTTATATATGGCCTGTTCCCCAATGTAGTGTGATCCTGGAGTTAGAATATATAGTAAGGAGGGTATAGCCCCCCCCCATATATTATAAACGTTTTTAAACTATACAGATGGAAACTTACAACTGCAATGAATAACTGTTTCCAGAACACAATGTACAACAAAAGTATGTGGGGGGCTTCTCCCCCACACCCCCCCCAGTGTGGGGGGCTGTGATCCCCCCCACACCCCCCCTTACTATATATTCTAACTCTAGGATTGCACTACAGTGGGGAACAGCCCATATATAACTGTCGATTAAATGAGTTTCACTGAAATGAACTTTTAGTGAATTGGTCCAGCTGATTTCATATTTCACCAAAAGCTTCAAAACAATACATTTTAAACCATAGACATGCATACTTACAATACCAATGACTCTTTCCAGAAGACAATATATACCCAAACTAAGTGGGAGGCTATGCACTCCACACCCCACACACCCCCTAACTATATATACTATCTCCAGCATTGCACTACAGTGGAGAAAATGGCATATACCTTTTTACTTGCCTTACAGTACTCTACACAGTGCCAGTACTTCACTTTAGTGAAATGAGATTCGGTTAAATGAGTTTTCAATAATTTGAGCTTTTAGCGATTTGGTCAGGGTGAATTCAAATTCAGTGAAATGAGCTTTCAATGAAACAAAGTAGACCCATATATATATATATATATATATATATATATATATATATATATATATATATATATATATACATACACACACGTGTGTGTGTGTCTGTTTATGTATACACACACACACACACACACACACACATATATATGTGCATGATGCAAGTATTACCACATATCCAGGGATGTTGAAAGGTAAGAGCCAAAGAGCCAGAAGAGTGAGTGCCTTACAATCCCTGGACATGTGTTAATATCTGTGCCATGAACACCCTTAAATTACTTAATACATATGTAAAATGTGTATCTGTATTTTTCCAGTTTGTATTTTAGGATTAGTAGTTTATGTGTGACAGTTTTATCTTTTGTATGGTATTGTAATATAAGACACTTCCTACACACATTTTAATTAAATAGTAGTTGTTCAGTGTTATAACTTTTTATTGCTGTGGAATGTTTGTGTGTAGTATTCCATGCAGTCATTTGTGTGAACTTTTCAGTTGGACTGCTATGTGCCATTTCATAGTTCTATTTGGAAATATGACTTTACAGCCATTTTTGTAAACCATAGTTTGGACCCTTATTGGTCAAATTCTGATGGTACTTTGAAAATTTGAACTCAGAATATTAAGTTTTGTTAAAATTATGCTTAAAATAATGTTAAAAACAGATTTTTTATGTGATATCATCTTTTAGTTGAACCACTGTACTATAGTATGATGTGATTAGTGCTTTATCTTCTTAATTTTATAATTTGAATATTTCTATTAGGAATGGAAGATAAAGACAATGAACCAGTAAATCCACAAAAACGCTCACACCAGGTGTAGTACAGCAAATGAAAATGTAGTCCAAATTCAAACACAATGCAGCAAACAACAGTGATGCAGCAAGGAGAGATAAATCTAACGTTGAATTCCAAGTTTAATCCAAATTCAAAATGTAAGTGCTTTTGTCCCTTAAAACATTAATACAGGAACTTCATCAGACAAAGTACTTTACATTCAGCTTCCTTTTAAAAGATAAAATTTGTGACCTCACTTCCTCTTCTCCATTCATCTACAAAAACGTTTTTTAAGGACCACTGTTTTTTTAAAAATGCAAGTACAACACAGTAAAGAACTACATGCATAAAACCACATAAATAATGTCATGCTATACAAATACAACACAATAAAAAGCTACATTATTAAAATCACATAAATATTACTATAGTTTGTCATGTAATCTAAACATGAAAAACAGGTGTTTTAAAATCCTAAAATGCAAAAAGAATATTTAAGCCATCAAACACTAGCCTACTGAATGTGTTAATAAATAATTTAGGTATTAAATATTAGACGTTTACTATTTAGCAATATCAAATCTTATCTTTTCTAAGTTTTAAGTTTTAATAAACTGGAAATTGACTGGCTATCATTCAAGCCTGGCCAATGAATACAGTCTAGTCAGATTTGATTTGCCAACTTAATTCTGCTCTCTCCAGTAAATAAGGCCATGCTCCACCTCTAACTGAGGGAGATATTGATTCTAATATAACAAACTTGAATTTATGTTCATTATATTGTCTTATATGTTTAGCAAGTGTATTATGTGGGCATTGATCCCTGATATTCCTAAGGTGTTCACTTATTCTGTTTTTGAGCTTGCGCTCCATTTTTCCAATGTAAAAGCTCGAACATAGTTCACAAAGGGCATAATAGACCACTCTTTCAGTGGTACAAGAACATTTTTATTCCATTGATGTTTACTTCATTAACCTCTAAAATATAGGAACAAAATTTACAGGACCCACATTTGTACATGTAGCCTGTATGTTGTGCCTCTTTTTGACGTTCAAGTAGTATTTTGATATTATGTCCTTTCCTGAACACACATGTAGGTTTATCACCTAGAATTGCTTTTATATCTCTTTCACATACTAAAAGTTTCCAATTTTTCATTAGTATGTCCTTTATAAAGTATGCATCAGTGGAAAAAAATGGTTTGAAAACATGATTTAAACTAATTTCCTTTTTCAATTGTTTCAAAATCCAGTTGACTAGAGTGGTAGACTATCGACTCAGATCTAACACTGATACCACTTGTATTAACTTCAAAATTTGTGTCCCCGTATCACATACAGGCATGGTACGAACTTGAAAAGTTTATTAGAAGTTAGTAAACCAGTATTAAATTGGAAATGTGGTATTTATAAATGCCAAATGTGCAATTATTGTAAGCACATGAGTACAGGCAGCGTGCTATCTATTAGAAATACTATTTATAAGACCCATTTTAGGTTCACCTGCCAGTCTAAATCTGCTGTCTATGTAGCTCAATGCTCAGGTTGTACCGCGTTTTACATTGGTAAAACCGATCGTAGGTTGAAGGAACGCGTGTATGAGCATTTGTATAAGATTAAAAGTCAAAGCCTTGACAACGCTTTGGCAAGACATATTGCGTCACACCCACATCATTCTTTTCTATTTAGAGGTATTGATTCAGTGTTAGACGATAATAGAGGTGGACCTTCATCTTTACTATTAGAACAGCTTGAATTATGCTGGCAACTGTGTACTGGATCTTGTTTTAATCCAGGTCTAAATGTGGTAGTATCTCTGGCATGTATAGTCAAACTTAGGAATTTGAGATGCTAATAAATATACATACATCATGTATTCACAAAAATCTTTGTCACCTTTTGGAGAAAAGAAAGTGAAACATTAATAATGTTAAAAATTAAAATTAACAGTGTTCATTTGAGAAGTAGGACTTATAGTCACAGTCATTCTTGTAGGTTTATGTCCTAAAGAATTTTCATCAGACTATTAAAAAAATAAATTTGTTAAATGTATGGCATTTGGTTTACAAATGTATTTCCATACATCATTTTTATTTAGCAATCCTTGACACTTTTTTCTAAGTGTTTAGTTGCTTAGTTGGTGTAACAGCAGTGTGTTTTTTGTTCGTTTCTGATTTTAACAAACTTCAGTATACTGTTTGCATTGTCTTGAGTTATGAAGTTCCATTTATTATTCTTTTTCATTTTCATTTTCATTTTATTTGAGAGGATGTTACCTGTTGCAAATATATGTTTTATGCATTACAATTTTAGTTAGTAATGTCCTTTTAAGTTAATTGAGTGACGTTTGCGTTGCATGCAACGCCCACTCATTTACTCATTCATTATTTAATGATGAAAGTTTCGACATTGTTTATCTGAAAAAGTCCTGCTAGTGAGCAGGACGAAACGTGCTTCATTCACTGCCTTTTATCGTTGGTAATTTTGTGAGTTTTTACTTTTGGATTAAAGCCTGTTGGTTTATCTGCGACTCTCTGTGCCTTTTTCACCACTTTGTTCACTCTATCTCTCAGCAGTTTGTGTTTGCATAATAAGATAAACCACAGTTCAAAAATATGAAGTGGATCACATACTTTGGTTGGAAATCTGCTGTTTCAGGACAGTAAAGTTGGTCAACATGCTGTCTGGGCTTTATTATCAATTGCCTGGTGATTTATGCCATTGGGAAAGCAATACTGTTTTAATGGTCTGAACATTTATGAATCTGAGGATTTTATTTGTGTGTTTTGTTTTTTACTTGTACATGGTTCTGCATCCTTATCTGCATTTCTGAGTCTGTGGCTTTTGATGATGTTATGTGGTTTTCTTACAGTTATATGGTTCTACATCATTTATACTTATATGAATATATTGTTTTATGGATGCTAGGCACTTTTACCAGTGATACATGCAAACTACACATGTCTGTTGTGTGGAATGACTATGTACTTTTTAGGTTCATACTGAAATGAGATTGTAACCTTCCTGTGTCATTTTTTTCAGACGTTTCTATGATGCTGACTGCAAGTGAAATTGATTATTAAATATGAAACAGTAGAAAAAGACTTGAATTTATGTTATGGCATTTTCATAACATTTGAAAGGAAACTGTCACATTTTAAACAATGCATTCTTTTCTTTGTGTTTTGCTCTATGAGAGACTTCCACTTCATATCATTTTCTGACAAAATTTTACATTTGTTTGTTTTAGGGTTGTTTTTTGGATTTCTTACAGTTTCTGTGGTGAAAGTTTTTTGATTTTACATTTTGAAGGAATTTTCTGGTATTTTTTTATGCATGAAATGTGACTGCAATATATTTCTTCATTGCAAGCAAGAGTTAAGGGTGAGAGAGAAAAATGACTAACAGTGAGATTTTGAAGGCCCCAAATGAGAAGGCATGTGTGACTAAATATGAGGTCAAGATGGCCTGCACTGTTTTGCACCTGTGCACAAAATGCATTTGTAGATCAGAAAGTCAGGTCAAGTAACAGCAGTCTGTAGATAAGTTTTGTTGGATCTACTTCATTTAATCATGCAACCATGATGTCAAAGTACTAAACATCGAGTTGAGAAAGTCTTAATCTCAGAATATTGAAATTGCACATTGTCACATGTCATTTTGTCGAATAATAGCAGAATGAGCACTGTAACATGTATAAAGATGGTATTCCTTTAAGAATGTGTATGCCATTCCATAACTAAGGAAAAAAAAAAAAAAACATGGCAGCTGTTTATTTACTCAGTGTAGCTGCAATTGGAGTCATGTAGAACAGTTACTCATGTTTAAAAAGTAAACCAGGTTTATATATAGGTAGTTTGCCTTTTCCTCAGGTTACTGAGATCTCACAGTTGGTACATTTAATTTATGGGGGTGTGGGGGTGCAGGGAGGCTTGCCCCCCTGCAAAAATGAGGGAAGTGTAATGATTTGTTAATTAGGACCTGACCATTTAATCTGTCTAATTTTGAGATTGTTCTACTTTTATGGAGACTGGTGTGTGAGGTACTTATTTAATAATATGCTTCTGTGCTGTGTTATGTACGTTGGTTTGGAGTTTGGCAGCACAAATTTGACTGGGCTATGTGTTGCGAAGGTATAGGGTTGCAGGTTTTACGTTTGTTATAGTGTTTTCGATGTTTCAAGTTTCATTGTTTTCTCTTTCAGTCTAAGTCACGTTGTACTGCAGTATTGACTTTCTCTTCTTGATGTTTAGTATTTTGGCATTGTGGTTGTACAATTAAATGAAGTAGATCCATTTTTGTTTCATTTTAGTAACATGAAAATATTATATCTTATTTTTCCAACTGCCTGCCAGTCAGCAGCTGTCCCATGTGATCCTCATTGAGTTTCAGCTAGTCCAAGTAGGTCATCGTTCAAGTAGCCATTAGCATTTCCATCCCCACAGCAGCCTGACTGTCATGGCCAATGTAATGATCAATGTATACTCCTTTGTGTTGTGCTGGTGAGTGGGTGCTCATGCATCTACAGGCCTTCGTGCTGCCCACCATGTCTCAAAGCCTCTGCCTTTCTCCTCAAGGGTGCTACTCATTGCTACACTGCTACATTGTAGCATAACTACAAATTCAAAACCTCACCTGAAGCTAAGAGTTTGCATCCATAATGATGATGATCATAAACTCTGCTTCCCACCCAATTGTATATATTTTTTTGAAGCTGGATATGTTATTAGATACCCCTTTTGGAAATGGCAGTTGGTTTAGCAGCCTGCATGCACTGCAGCAGAACTAGTTGTTCTTCATGTTAGAATTTATATACTAAAATTAAATCAACGGTAGCAAGCCTGTTGCTAATAGATTGAAGTTTCATCTCTAGCAAGCATTCACTTTATGTTGTGTTTCTTACTGCTATTTGTCCTCTACATGTTCTCTGTAAACTTTTTAATAGGTATATTATATACACATGGTCTCACAGTATTCAGAATGGGTTCTTATCAATCTGTTAAATAATGGAATGAGAGTCTCCTGTTGCCCAATTCATATAAATTATAACATATCTCTTAATACTGCATAGAATTTAGTAATTATTAAAACAACAACAGACTTAAATCTAAAGAGTCTATCTACAGTCACTCCAAGATCTTTAAGTCAGCAATATGTAAAATATGATGGAGAGGTTTTTTATTGTTTTTTCCATAATGTATTGCCACATAACTTTTTATATTAATGTAAAATATTTAGCACTGGACCAGAATGTCTATCCAGGTAAGTCTGCAAATTTTTTGCCCATCTAAATGTGTGACAACGGCTCCTATTTTGGTGTCATCTGTGAATTTACTATTATGTATATACCAGCTAAGGGGCAGGGTGGGTAGAAATATGCTAAACAAAAAAGGACCCAAAACAGATCTTTGGGGGAGCCCTCCATTTATGTTTTTTGACCAGATAATTCATTTCCAGTTCAAACCCTGAAGTTTCTATTATACAGCCATTTTACAACCCAAGATGTCATATACGCAGTGACTCCAACCGATGTCATACTCTACAGTATTTCCACTGGCGGCACACAAAGGCATTGGCTGAATCCAAATAGATGACATCAACATTCAGTCCATGTTCCAATGAATCAATGAGACTGAGTTAGAAATTTAATAAATGTATTAAACAAAAGTGACCAGCAGATGTGCTATGTTAATTAACATCAAATAATTGTTTAGAGAGCAGCAAACATTTAAAAAATGTTTCTCTTAAATATTCCCCTATAGCAGTTTTCCTATAGCATCTATTAGGCTAATTTGTCAAAAATTCTCAGCCTTATCAAGATAAACACCATTGAAGATCATAACCACCTCTTTCCATACTTCTGGGATATAATCCATTTCTAAGCTTCTTTGAAACAGGTAAACTAGGTTGGCGATAAACAGTCATTAAAATCATCAGGCTCAATTACAGCATAAGATTTTACCCCATAAGTGTCATTAATACACCTGATTCTGATACAAATGGATATGTTTCCATCATTATCTACTTCATCTGATGTACAATGTGTCCCAACTAGTTGCCATACAAGTTCTCTCTGAAACTTTTGGCAATAGGTCTCTTCTTCTGAAACATCATTACCATCTATTACAGGTGACTGTTGGAACTAAACCTACCATGAATAAGTGAAGAAGACGCAAAGCAGTTGATGGCCCTAAGAGCAGATGAAATTTAGATGCAGATCTAGAAGCACACAAAAGGAAAGGCTCCAAGAGATCAATAGAATACTGGTGGAGATGCAGAAATAGGAGATAAAAAATGCTAAAGTTATGGTGTAGGGAGAATCCAAGATGGCCACTGAGTAGCAGCAAAGAGCTGTGCAGAAAATGTTTTCATTTGACTGGACAATCTCTTAGAAGAAAGAAAAAAGTGAAATGTACTTCAAACATGGAATTCTAAAAATATATCAAGCAATTTTGAAAAAAAAATCAAAAGCACCATTCTGCCAAAACAGCTTACTAACTGGAACTACATCTGCAAATGAGTACTTCAAAACATTCCTGTGGAGAAATGTCATTAAAAGAGGACTTCCAGCAAATATTAACTTCTGTTCAGAAACTTTTCTTGAAAAGAGAATTTACAAAATAAAATAATCTATCTATAAGGATATAGTTTAAAACAGGCAGAAATGCTTTAATCCACAGGAAATATTTAAAATTCAAGGCATAGAGAATGCTATAAACTGAAGACCTAAAAATAAGAATAGAACTACTATAATAATATTCAAAGTTCCTGAAAAGACTTAGGGAATGACATCATTTCTTTTTTAACATGTTGGATTCCACAAAGTCTGAATCTACAAGAAGGTCTTTGTTATGGCATAGAAATAGCTCAAATTGGAAAATCAATTTCATAAAATTCAACAGCTGCTCTAAGGTCAATAGTTGTGAAACTTCTGCCCTTTATAGATAAATAACTGGTACTGAAAGCAGAATGGTCAAAATCTCTAATAAAACTAGGTCAGAATACCTACCATAAGATCTTACAATGACTATGCAACAAAGACTTAAGAAGAAGAAGAATATAATGTTGGCCATTAATTAAGATTTTAAAACCAAGTATTTTCAACACTTTTAACATTTGTTAAAAAATTGTTCCTGTATTTGAAGGCATGGACTGGTCTAATGTCTCCTGAAGACAAGATCAGAGAAGAACAACTGCAGTAAAGGCATGATTAATAAACTCAGACTAATCATATCAGCATCTTCTAAAATCAAGTAAAAGAAAAAGACTTGAATATTTTATCAAATTTAATATAGCTTAAATTTTGAAAATGTACTTTTCAGTGAATAGGTCCTAAATATAGAATTTTACTCTTATAATTTTAATTTTCATATTGCCTGTTCAGTTTTTTATGTCAAACAAATGAAAATGATTGCCTAATGGTATCACAAGGTAAGATTAAGCAGTATTTTATCACATAGATATTTTATAATTAAAAAAAATTATAGGAATTGTATTTGTTACAAAGGGAAGTAAAAGAGAAAATTAAAACTTTTTATAATAGTTACTCCTTATGACTAAAAATTGTATAATTTGTTTATTGTATTCATTTATTTTCCTTATTGAAGAAAAATTACAGGTCCCCTTTCTGCAAATTATTTAATGAATATTTATGGCATCAAGGTTTACAAAGTTTATTCCTATTTTTCCTCATAATTTTAAAATTGTGTCACAACAATATTTTAACAGATATTGTTTTGCTCAACTCACCTCAGTGACACTAGTTCAATTAATTTCCCAGTCTTTAAGTACAAGTTGTGTTCTGCAATAACCAAATGTATATCCATCCATGGCAAAATGCATAACAGTAAATGTTGGTCGATTTTAGTTAAAATGTAAATTCCTGATTATTGAGGAAGTTAAATAAAATATAATTCAGTCATACAAGCTCAATTTGTCTGCTCCATATAAAACATGTCTTAGTAACTGTATAGATTGCTTCCTGGATTGATAACAAAAGGACGTAAAAAAATGATGTCCTTCCTATTTTCATTGTACATGGAGTTGTTACACTTGATTCAACTGTCCCCTCCCCCCACAAACACATCACAGGAAATATCTTGTAATCTGTTACAATAACATGCTGTATAAAATACAAGTGAACGAGTCTCATAAGGCACATAATTCAACTTTATTTTTATTACACATTTTAGTTGTCTGTGGTTTGTGTACCAAGAAGGAGATGTTCTATGAATGGCTATAGTCTGTGTTAACCATTTCTGTAGCAGCCAGAAAAGATGTGCTCATAACATATATATAACTGTAAACAAAGCTCAACATTTTTTTCAAGAACCACATATAACCCAAAATGAATAGGCAAAATTAAAAATGAATTTTTTGAAATATTATTTGAAAAATATATTTTATTAAAGAAAACTTATGCTAAAACTCTATAAAATTACATCATTTTACACAGTATAAGCTTTATAACATGTAATCAACATTGTCTGTATCAAATTTTCTTACCTTAACACACATTCCTACTTTTTCATCTTAAATTAAAAATGAAACGCCTCCTCCCTACCAGTTCTAGTACCTTTACTATACCAATTATACTGGCAGTAACATAAAACAGCTATGATTATTGTTAATAAAGTTTTTCCACATCTGCAAAGAAAGCATAAATTATCACAAATATTTTATTATAACAATTTAACATCCCCATATAACAATATATGTGACACATCATTTGTATCATGCTTCATAAGTTATCAAACCTCTCCAACTCATCACCATTGTCTGGAGACACTATACCTTATACTTTACTTCCAGACTTGGTCCCAAGGCAAGTGACATTTTCTATGCTTGAAAACATAAGGTCTATCTACCACTACTCAGTTCTTGTTGTTAATGCAGACTGGTAAATAATTTTGAAAGCTCTGTGCAATCAACATTCTAGAGTAAAAGAAGAGTAGCAATATTATGAGAAAACATTATTATGTCAAAAATCTTATTCAAAATTAATGGGATAAGTGATGGCTTCTGATTCCAGAAGATATAGCATTAGTGTAAATAACCACTTACAATGACAGCAGGCTTGACAGCATGTATTTTGGAATCTGGTCCCCATAGTAAGCCTGCTTATAGACAGGTCTTAGACTGAGAGCAAGTCTTTCAGAATCAGGGCATACTTACACTAACAGCAACTCTTTTGGAATATAGCCTAATGTCTTTGCAATGGTTATAGTAGAATCTGAAAATAGAATTATGACTTTAGCTAACATGTACTGGATACCAAGTCTTGGAGTCAGGCATGCTAAACTATTTGCAGTTACTTTAAACACTGGATGGGACCCAAAGATATCAACATCATCAAAGCATTGAAATATTAGTCTAGTGCATTAAAATTCAAAGGTAACTATCAGTTCAGAGAAGATTCATTAATTTACACACACACATACTATCCATATACATTTAAGACTCAATCTAGGATAGACAAAATATTTGTTTCATGGGATCCTGTGTCCAAGATAATTAATTTAAAAAATTTCTCTTGTCCTTTCTCTGATCATAATGCCTTTTAAACCTACTATTAATTTCAATAAATTGCCTATTGGTAAAAAAAAAATCCAGCATACTTAGAAAATTAGAAGTATTTCAATTGCGAATATCATCAAAAATATATTTGACAATTAATAACAATGAACATATTCGTATGATAATGATATGGGATTCCATAAAGTTGGAATAAAATAATAAATTACGTATAACAAAATTCGTGGTTCAAAAAGGTGAATGAATAGTTATGGCTTTCATTAACATGTTAAGCAAGAAATATCAACCCATACGCTTTCATAACATAGCAATTGCTTTAGAAAAGTTAAAATTAGCATCATATTCAATTACTGTCAAGGGGATTAGCCACCCAGTGCTGTGAACATTGGGTCTAGATGATGGCCACTGTTGATGTGACATGCTGACCCCAATTGTAAAAATAAGGAAAATGAAAATAATTTCAAAAGCAAATCATATACAAACTATTAATAATCCAAAAATAATAAACAAGAGACAGAATAAAAGAAAACTCAGTGAATGCTCACTGAATTGAAGAACAATTATGATAGCTTAAATGAAGACAATATTTCAGAAAAATATTGATTCCCTATTCAGGACTATACTAGAGGAAAAAATGTCAAAATATTCTCTGAAGCAGCAGTCAATAATCTTAAACCTACAAGCTCAATAGAAGAACATAATAAAATAAAAGAGTTAAAAATAAAAAGGCACTGGGAACTGATGCAATTTTCCATAAATATATAAAATTGTTCCTAAAGTAATATATTTTTTAATAAAATCATAATGGATTTTCAGACAAATAGACACATTCCCCTCATTGAAATGTACTTTATTTACAACTAATTTAAAGCATAGCAGTGACACAGCAGTTTGTTCAGCTTATACACTAATTTATTTGATAAATATAGAATATATGTCATTTTGGTAGGCAAGCTAAAGTACTGCATTCTAGATTTAATAGACAGTGGTGAAATGGGGTTTATATTGAAAAGGTAAATGGAAGATAACATCAAACAAACTATAATGTTGTTTGTTGTTGTATCTTTTGGCTTTTCCCGGTTAGGGGTCGCCACAGCAGAACTCTGGTCCGCTAATGATTGGCAGTAGATTTTTACATACCGGCTTGCCAGGCCTGATGCACAAACTTCAACAAAGGTACGCCCATTCACGCATGTCTCCACACAGAAGACGCTTTAGCTGAGAATCGAACAGGACAACGTCTTACTGCGAGGCAACAACGCTACCACAGCACCACCACCGCAGCTATATAATGTTATTATATATTGCATATTCATATGAATTAGAATCTGGTCTCCTTGGTCTAGATATTAAGAAAGTTTTTTGATTTACTTAGCTGAGACTATATATTCAAAGTTCTAGGTCTATTCGGTCTTCCAGAGGAATTTATTCAATAAAGACAGAATCTGTACACAGGTAATAAGAAATATGTCAAAACTGATCTTTTTTGTCTAATTCTCTTGAACTGAAAAAGGCATTAGGCAGGCATGTCCTTTATTTCTCATATTATTTGCATTGCTGATCAAATCCTGAGCTATGGCAAAAAAATAAATAAATAAAAATATTTTTGAAATAAAATTAATGTCAATCTGTGAATCAAATATTTACATTTTTCACTGATGATATTATGTTGACTATTACCAACCTAATAACAACTCATTAGTAGACTTTTATAATAAAATACTTTGGGAAAATGTCTGGTCTTATTTTAAGGATAACTAATACAGATATTGTCTTTAAGTAAAAATGAGCACAAGGCAATATCTAGTGAATATAATATAAATTAGAATTCGCAAGAAATACAAAATTGGGGAATCATTTTGAATTAGAATTGTGAATATATAAGTAATAAGAATTGGGTTGGAGTTATAGAAGAAATAAATTCTAATTTAGCAGGTGGTAAAATAATTGTTTAGCTTAAAGGAATGCTTACAGCTTATTAAAATGGTAATAGTACCAAACATCTATATTTCTAAAGCTATTGCACTATTTCCTAAGAACATATATTTAAAGAAGATAAATTAATTAAGTCTAAACTTTCTCTGGTTCCCAAAAACCAACAATAGTTCACAAACATAAGACTTGGCTACAAACTTCTTGCTTGCTTCTTCTTTAACAGTAGTAATTTCCCAGTTAAATAATTCCTATAAAACTAAGTGGAATCATTGCAAGTAATACTGTTTGATGTGAAAAAAAATGAAAACATTCAATATGTATAAAAATGAGAAAAGGGGTTGTGGATGGATGGATATACAAGACTTACAACCTCACAATATGCATATATATAAAGATGTGGTTTAATAATAGCTATCATTTTGTATGTCAAGTAGATAATTAGAAGTCTTCAACAATCCAAAAAATTATTTCTTGTAAATAGAAGAATTTTATAGGATAGTATAGTTATTGTTGCTATTCTTAGGAGCTTAAATCAATAGACAAACTGATTAATGACTTTGATATAAATTCAGATGATTAGATATAGCTACAGAGAATTAGGAGGTATGTAGAGAAGAAATTATTTGACAAAGGGAATGCTTCAGGTTATAAAATACCTACATTACTAGAATATATTTGTGAGCTCTAATTTAAAGGTAAATCTAAAACAAATCTATTTTTATATGATTTATATATAATTCATACTGGAATTATATCTTTTAAAATAAAGACTATAATATGCCAGAAATAATAAAACTATGGTTTTGAAGTCCCTTCAAAGAGCCTCACATTGGAAACATGAACAGAAAACATTATCAGCAATGGCAAAGTTTATATCACGTGGGCTCACCCGTTACCAACAGTTCAAAGAATAGATGTAGTAATCCAAGAAAAAAAGACAAAAGCATTGATCATTGAAATTGTTACACCCAAAGATTACAGTGTCTTACATGTAGACAGAGACATAAAGTCATAAAATACCAGGATTTTCAATCAGAAATGAGAGTAATGTGGAAGAAAGATGCCCAAACCATTCAAATAGTAGTAGCAGCAATAGGACTAATAAAAAAATAGTTTACAGCAGTACTTAAATATGTTACCAATATATGTAACCCCATATGAACTGCAGAAAGAAGCAATTCTGGAGACATTGTGAGTGCTGAGAGAAACACTTTTGGCTAATTCAAAGACTGAACCAATACTAATGTCATGAACTATGTTCTTTGACTTATGAATGGAGTCCATTCTCATCAAGGTATGTGAAGCTGAAGAATTTAGAGAACCCATATCAGCAAAGGCTCTGATTTGGAGATTTTTCACTTGACATGGCCGTGTATGCCTTGAGCTCTTTATAATTTCTGAATTAAGAAGTACAATTCACCATCTTCCTTTAAAAAGGGGATAGATTGGATGGACATTCCTAAGGTCACCTCTGGTGTTACTGGTGTTTATCTACTTAAAAAGGGGAGGTAAGGCCTAATGTGGATACTGACAAGGTATTAATGGCCTCTTAGCTCAGTTGTCTTGTATATTCTATGATTCTATTCTATTAAAGGGTTATGGCATCTTATTTATCACATAACTAAAAACTGTCCACTATTATTAACAAGCTTGACTGGATTCCATAGTTACAGGCAAAATATACATGGTGGGGGTGTATCAGCTTATGGAAGAAAAAAATAATTTTCTGAACAGATATTTTTAAGTGAGATAGTCTTCACCAAATTTCTCAGATTGGTTGAGAGTTGGAAAATTGCTTGATATTATTGTCCTTAAGGACAAAACTAATTTGTTTAGATTAGATTTACCTCATAGTTGAAATTTTGCTATAATAATAACTAGACAGTTGCTGCTGGAGATATAAATGGTCCAAAAATTTGTAGTGAAAGTTTAACTACTGATAGTGTACACTTTATATTGGCTGTGGCATAAGAAAAAGTTATACAAACAATAGTTCAGTAACCACCAGACATGAAAATATACCTGATACAATTTGGACATGCTTGTCTTTAATTGTAAAAGACCAAAATCTAAACCATATTTTGTAAATTTTGAACACTGGAGAGTCGCCTGCTTTATCAAGTTCACCCATCAAAAACAGCTTTATTGGTAACAAGAAAATTCCACCAGGCAGATTATGAGATTAAAAAAGACATTCTGTATTGTGATCAGGGTTTTAGTGCTGTATGCCATGGAAGTGGTTCATATTATATTTGGGGGAATGATACATTTACAAACCACAGAAATATTTATCAGTACCCCTATTACCAGTACACTGGTCTGTCTAGTAGTTAAGAAAGGCTGACAGAATTATATTTACAGACTTATGGCCCATGGAACGAACATCAGAAATGGAACCAATAAGTGACTGGTACCACAATGATTTAGTGTGCATCCTCCTGAAGTTTAACATCCTCAAACTTGGGTGACTGCAGACAGGAGAAATAAATTTACAGAATGAGAATGCGTCTTCCAAATCAGCATCCAGAACTAGACAAGTAAAACATTTGTCATTTTAGCTTAAATAGCAAGAAGTGAATTTAATAAGATTTAGTCAGTACTAACATAAATTCAGATAAAAATACATTAATTCAGAGTGGAGAGTTGATTAATAATATATCCTCCATAAGGTGACCTAATACTGTATATAATTATAACACAAGAATTATCTGTCAAGCTCAGTTTAAAGCCCACTTTTACTAATCTGTGTATTTGCTGCACAGGGGTACACAATCAATAAATGCACATAAAATACATAGAATACTCAGAATTAATAATCAAACATAGAAACTTTACATGGGGTGAGACAACAATATCATCAAACAAATTGCAGTTTAAGAAACAGGTGTAAATACCCTTGAAGGAAAGGAGGCAGAAGGATTTTGAATTAGTTGGAGACTGTTCAGATGACAACACTGAATGCTTAGGTATATACTGAGTTGCAGTACTTCAGTCATGATGAACCAGGACCTGTAAAACTACTGCCAGGTCATCAGACATTACAAGGTGCTTAATCCAGGATATGTTATGCAGCAAACAAATAAGAAATTACTCTTGTGCTAGGAGTAAATCATTAAAAACTCCAGTGAGGACATTCTAAGCATTGTGCTGAATGTGTAATCTAGACTGAAAAGATCATAGCATTTTTTTCCATTGAGAAAAGAATCAAACTAAAAGAAATTACCTTTCCCAAAACCTTGTTCAGAAGTAAAATGTGGAGGATAGGTAACTCTGCATGGCATCAGAGTCCAAAAGTTTTTTTTTTTAAGAATCAGAGGAAATACTATTTCCTTGAGAGTAGAAACAAATTTCCTGGCTGAAAAGAAGGCCAGATGATCCTATGCAGAATTATACCCAGTACCTTAAGGCCAGGCATAACTAGTCTAGAAGGGAAATGGCCCAGGCCACAGGCTGTCATGCACATACTTGAAAATATGAATGCAATTGTATTACAATCAGGGAGTATAAACACAGGCCACAAACTAGAGGCAGCGCCAACCAGGCCACAGACAACCACCTGGAGCACCATGTACATAAATCCTAACCTGACCAAGGCAAGCATACCCACTAAGAATAAAGCAACAAATTCACATTCTTCAGATGAAAGTGCCCTCTAGGCAGCAACCCAGGCATGCCTACTATACCTCTCAACCACCTTGAAAAGTGCTGCTTGTAAATATGCTATGGTAAAAATTTCCTTAGGCAAGAATACTGCCTTCTTGTTGTTGATTTCTGAATGTTAATGACCATAGAGCTCATACTTTTTAACTCTGTCCTCTAGCAGGTGGGAACAGCACCGCTTGTAGTCCAACTTTCATCCAGTCTTAGATAAAATAATGAAGTTCTGAATCACATGCAACTAAGTCAACTGGTTGAACTTGACTTGGGGGTGACAAGATCCAGGTTAGAAGCCAGGACTGTATTATAATATGAGGCAAATGAGGCAGCTGTGAGCACTCTTCTGTCACACTAGGTAGTCCACTTACACAATGTATCAGGCAGTGGACAGGCCACCAAATTAAATACCAGAATGCCAGTTTTAAAGTGTACTCAAAATAACAGGTGGCAGAGACAACCTCCTGAGTAAATCCAGATGCTTCCAGAATTCAGAACAATTCTTTTACAAGAGCCTTTGTTTAAATGTACCCGCATTTCTGGGTAAATGATAAATAAGGTGGAACCGAAAGATTACTCCAAAACCCATGACTAACTGAAAAGAGTTGATTATCACACTAATAGCCTGGACCTGATTCTATCAAAACACAGGTGTTAAATAACAGATAACCTGAATGCATAAGGGACAATAAAATCTGACCAAAGTTGATCTGAATTACAGAGACATGCCAGACAGCACTCATTGAATTAATATCATACATTAACCCTGTGCCCTGTAAAAGGCACAGTTGCTTCATATTCATGGTCTCTGTCTTTAAAATCTGGAAAAGCCTCCCCTTACTCATTCTTCAAATATCACACCTTACATAGAAAATTAAAAAAAAACTGAATAACTAGTTCAGTAACAGCTGAACTTATAAGAGTGGAGTCCCTTCTCATTCTTCAAATATCACACCTCACATAGAAAATTAAAAAAAAACTGAATAACTAGTTCAGTAACAGCTGAACTTATAAGAGTGGAGTCCTTTACTCATTCTTCAAATATCACACCTCACATAGAAAATTAAAAAAAACTGAATAACTAGTTCAGTAACAGCTGAACTTATAAGAGTGGAGTTAGCTAACCAGACTATCATCTAACTTGTATGTATCTCCTTAAAACAATTCCTTAAACATTGCTTTATGTCCTACTGCCTCTTCCTGTACCCTAATTCCCTGTACGGACTCTTGGCTGACCAAATTGCTCCTCTGGGATATTTACAGCCATTTAAACTTGTAAACATTGTCTGTAGGTGTCTCTACCACCCTCAGTGTGTCTGATTGTTAAAAAATCTAAAAATAAAGGCCAATTCCAGTCCGTGTTTATGTATTAGCTTAGCTTTATTTTTTTATAACTTACTTTCTGTTATATTTGTAGAAGTTATGAATATGTTGTGCCCTTAGCTATGACTCTTACATTTTATAATTATATAATCTGCACACACGTTGTCCTGCTGTTATTTTATGACTGCAGAACTTTTTTTCTCTTAGACTTCTGTTAAAAATGAGCTATGCTCAAGCAGAATATTCCTATAATTAAGCAAACATACATAAAGAAAGATAGATAGATCTTGATCACACCATCATAATACATTAAATTATGATTACACTGCCTAAAAGCTCAGTAGTGAAACAGTTGAATGTTACAAAACAACTAACACAACACTACTTTCACTAAAATCTAATTATAATCCCCGACCAATACTTTCTGTGGGGGGAAATATTCTGCTTCAAGTGGAAGTTTGTATGCTGCCTGTACCCACTATTAATTATAATCAGTTCCAAAGCTGCAGAAAGAATCCTTAATTTTAGTGGTCTTGGAGTATAGGACACTTGTACACAGACATGTAAATGTAGAAACACACAGTCACGTGCTTACACACACACACACACACACACACACACACACACACACACACACACACACGAAAAATAAAAAGAAGAGGAAGAAGTAACTGAAAGACTTACAATGAGACCTAAGTAAGATGTCAGTAGAAGTGATTTCAGACTGATAGCATTTAATGTACAAAGCGACAGTGAGGAAGTAATGATATATGTGAGAAACACTTCAGATGTATGAGGAGTGTGACTGCATGTTGTTATCACTTTATTAGTAAAACTAAAGAATTACATGAGAAAATTATGTACTCTGATGATACCTGGAGCTTAATTTATTCATTTTTCAAAAAGACTCGGCCTGGTGAGAGTTGTAGACCTGACTTCCCTGTCCTCTACAATAGCCCCAGATCATCCTGGAAATACAATGCATTCCCAGCTCTCAAGAAAGTTTAGAGATATAATCTCCCTCACATGTCATGGATCTGCTCCAGGGATTCTTTCCAGAAGGCTATACCTGGTATACTGCCAACAGGAGGTGCCCAAGAGGATAGTATTAGCTATCCACCCCCCCCCCCCACTGACTCCTCCCAGCCCAGAGGAACACCGTCTCTACTGCAAAATCCTCCCAGATTTGGCATCTGAAGCTGTGCTTTAAAACATTCTACCACAGACTCAGCCCATAGTGAAAACAGTAGTCAAGAAATGCTTATGTTTTGTGCAGTTTTACTTAATGCATGAGACGTAACCTTATGGTTAATTTGAAATGAACACACAGGAATATGCAAAAAAAAAAAAAAATACTTCCAAAAATACAGAGGTGTATACAGATACATGAGAGCAGCAGCAGCTGCCACTATGTTAGGTGAAAATGGCTTCAAGGTATAATCCATAGAAACCTTGCCAACCACCATCTGTGCATTTCTGATTGAAAATGCAAGTTAGAATACGTCCTACTGGAGGGGAGGGGGTATATTTAAAAAGAGACTAAAGGCAAGGAGGAAAAGATACCAGGCTAAACAAGGCTGATTGAAAATGATGGTAAGAGTGTATATGTTGTGTGCCTTTTGATCCACATAGGTGTAGTAGAATTGCTACCAGTGTGCACTTTCTGAAAATGACATGTCGACAAGGGAAAGTACAAACTCATAAATGTACCTTCATCAGTTAAAGCTTGCAGATGTGCCACATAAATCAGAACTCTGGCTGTGATGCACAGTTGTATGGAGAGCACAGAGAAACATCACTATTCCAGAAAAACTGTGAGAACCACCAAGCATTTTAAATGTGCATCACTACAACTTATGTAGTCAGCCTTATGAAAGAGGGACACAAGAAGCAAAGCAAGAACAGAAGTCACCTACCATTAGAAATAGAGATAGCAACGATCCTTTGGCTAATATAATATATTCATCTGAATGAAAAATTACATATAAAACCAAAGAGAGTAAGACACAACATTTATTTACTTATTTGCTATTAGTTTGCTGGGATATTTTCAGTGCTTAAAGCCCATTCATACTAGATGGCTGGTGTGAAAACTCCAAATATTTAGCAATAATCTGAATGAAATGAAAGTATTTATTTGTATCTGTTAACCAAGACAGTACACTCATTAATATGGACCTTTTTCAGATTCTGCCCAGGTGCAGTGACTGGTTTTGTAACTTATTCAGTCACACTGTAGAGAAAAACAGGCTCAAGGAATCAAACCTAGCACTACAGGCAGCAGCTTGTTAACAGCTCATTTACTTAAATCTCTGTAGTTACTGCCAGATAATATAATGCAAGGCATAAATAACAGAAGTACAATACTAATATATATAAATAGCAGTATCATTTTTTTCTACTTTCTAGGATGAAAACACCCTTTGAAAAACATTTTGTTAGTATGTGAATATTGTGGTTTACATGGATTTGCTCAACATAAAACTGCTTGTTTTGTTGTTTGTTTAAGCAATCTGATTCATAATGAAGTTTTTTACATGTGATTATTGCTCATTGCCTATTATAGCAACATATTTTTGCATGTAATCAATGTTTAGCAGAGGAAAAGCAACAATTTTCTCATTTTTAAAATTTGTTATTCTTTCTTCCAGTTGCAGAAACCTCCGAGTGTTTTAAGTAAGCTGCGACACTCAGAAAAAGTAGAGCAGTGAAACAAAGTGTGAAGCAACTCATAAACTCATGGCCACAAAAGCTCACAACACTTCACCCTTCAAAATATTTTCACATTTCCTTGGATTTTTTAGAATTGCCATCTTGAAATGTGAAGCAGCATTCTAATTACAGGAGTCGTAACTTACAAAAACAGTCCTCATGGTTTCACTGTATATATTTTGTTATATAATTCTGTTTTAGTCTAAAGCCTCTTCCATCAGATTTCGTCTTTATTGTTCTGGAAATTAAAGGTTATCAACCCAACAACTGATGCCTAAATAAATAGATAATAGAATCTAAGGAACTGTGGAGAATCAATGGGATTCATAGACTATCACTGCACACCTGCACATTTCTAATTACTGTGAGGTCGCTGCACGAAGAGCCAGTCAGTTAATCAGATATACTGGAAATTGAACATCACTGTGTCAGTCCAGTCAAAGGATCACATAGTTAAAGAGAAGTATAGTATTAAAGGGAAGGTTTGGCTGGAGCATTGCAGAAGTACAGTTTGTGTGTGTGTGTGTGTGTGTGTGTGTGTGTGTGTGTGTGTGTGTGTGTGTGTGTGTGTGTGTGCGTGTGTGCGTGTGTGCGCACACGTTATGACAGATGTTACAATAATAGCAGCAGGTTAGTGCAACTCCATCAACATGAGCTAGATTTTAAGGCCAGGAGACCATTGATGAGTATAGCCTATATTCCCAGTTACTCCAAAATACTTCACTGGTTAAGCGAGTTGCTTGAATTTGCACAGTAGGTAAAAGAGTGCTAAGAGACTCAAAACCTGTGCCATAGCAACTACAGTTCAGAGTCTTAATCGTCTGTGCCATGCTCATCCAGGGCACGACTGGCAGCACAGCAACTGCCAGATAGACAACTGTAAGTAGGTACAGTAAAGTGCCAACCTTCTTCATATAGGGTTGGGAGGGTGGCCTAATGGTTAAGGTGTTTGCCTTACAAGCATAAGGTGCAGTGTTTGAGTCTCACAAGGGATAATTGGCTAGGCTTAAAAAAATGGCTCACAAGGGCAGTTAGCTTAGTACTAACCTGTGAACCACCTGTGAATCATATAAATGGAAAAGAAATAGAGTACATTTGAAAGTAGGAAAGTGGGAAAGACTAAGCACAGTGAAACACAAATGGATAACCATAAGATGTCCTTCCATATCACTGTTGCAGTATACATAACCTAAAGGATATTCTGCAAGGATAGCCCAATGTCAGGCCAGTATACCAAAATCTTTAGTAGTTATAAGTGCCATACAGCACACATATGCTCCCTGTGCAAGGTGTAGGGCATGAAGGTGACACTGATGCAAACACTCAGAACTTCTTTGTCGCCAGTCCGAATGCCATCACTGAACATCGATCTGAATGCCCTTCTGCTGAGCTGATTGCCAAGCTGTGTTTCAAATAAGTGCCCTATTGGGGCTTCTTCTTATCTTTCCTTTTTTTTATTTTTGTGTTGTTGGGTTCATATCAAGCAGAAAGGGAAAATGTCAGTGTGGGAGGCAGAGTCTCTACAAAGACTGTCATAACCATTCTTTGCCATTTGGCTGCTTCCCATGACCGTATGCAGTGCTCTATCTACCAAGCCTTTGTCTGTAAGACCCTACAAAGTTGTCTCTCCTCTTTATCTATTTACCTTGAAAACCAGTGTCTTAAGTAGTTGGCTCATGGTGCTATGGCTGAGTCTTCCTGTCCGAAGGGTCAGCTGCCTGCCAAGAAAAGAGCCAGAAATTTAGGTCTGATATGGCTGTTGTCCAGCCTTTCCTGAATGTCTCTCTTGAGAATATTGAAAGCTCAGAGGATCATCCAGTGGTTGCCTTGGATTCCTCTGCTGTGACCCCACTGGAGGCCAGCATGGATCTGAATTCTCACACATCCTCAGAGGCTTTACAGACGTCTGCTGCTGATTTTGAGGTGGAACCCTGGATGATTATATCCAAGGGACCAAGGGAGATTCCACACATCTTAGTTAGGGAAGAGATCCCTATCATGCTTATTGAACATCGCCAGGGGTCTGACCCTCTGAGGGTGTTTCATGCAGACGTCCCACAGAAGAAGAAACAGAAACTCAAGCTTATTTAACCTGTAGTTATGGATCCCCAGCAAGAATGGCAGTATTTTACTCAGGGATTATTTAATGCTTTAATGGCTTTAAAACCTCCATACGGGATATCTGCTCCTACCCCCCCCCCCATCTTCCACTTCTCTTAAAAGACCCTGGGATCTAGATTCTTCAGATAAGGATCTGGATAAGGATCTGGATTCTGGGGAAGAGTCCCTGGCTTATGTTTCTCAAATCCCTTCCCTCTTAAGCCATAGTTCAGAGGAAGGGGATTTTATTAGTCCAGATTCCCCTTTGGAGGAAATCACTTTTGGTGATAATGTCGTCTTGCATGATGAAGTTTTTTAAGTAGGACTGTTCTCTAGTCTCTGACATTCAGAAAAAATGCCATTAACTTCTCCAGATGAAGTTTCCTAAGCTGTCAGCAGTACCCTCTGTGCCCTTTTGGATACCTTTTCAGCAGCTTCTATATCCCCTGATTCTCAGCCCCCCCCCCCCCGCACCAAAAAATTGATAGGTGCCTGATAAATGTAAATTAATAATGCCCTTCTGCTGACCCTTCTGTATTGGCTGTCTCCTCTGACAAGCCCTCCAAGTTATTGCCCTCTACCAAGCTGTTCCCTTCAGATAAAGATAGTAGGGCTATGGAAAGCTGGGTATAACGGTTTACACTGCTGCTACTTTATCCTTTTGGGCTGTCAACTACCAGACTCATATGACCAGGTATGTTTTGACCCTCCTTTCTCAGATTCCAAAGTGGTTTCTGACCTTCCTGATTCTGAAGGGAAGTCTTCGTCCCTTTCCCAAATGGGATCTTCCTCTCAAGTTGCTCACCATTCTATCAAATGCAGCTGTGATGCACCTGATACCTATTCCAGAGCTGCTGCCCTTGGTTCTGTCATAAGACATTACTATTGGCTTCATCTTCAGGCTCTGCTTGATGGCATTAAGAACAACTGTTGGATGCTCCTTTAGATAATACATTTTTTGGGTGCTGCTACTGAGCTTTTTAAGTCTCTCCAGGACAAGAATAAAGCCTTTCAGCAGTGTAAACATATTCTTGTTTCTCCTTTTCCTAAGTTTCAGAGGAATTATTCTTCCCAATCTGCATTTGTTTGTAAGTAGTCTCACCCTCCACCTAAGATTAAAAAGGGTTCTAGGCATATGCTCCCTGCTAAGTCTACTGAAATTCCTACTTCTCAGAAACCTGCTTTTCAGGATAAGCCAGATTCCATTTGACAATTTATTTCCCCATTCCCTCAGCCAGGTTCCCTTATCCTTCTGACTTTCCCTGTCTCTTCCTAATTGGTTAAAGATCAAAACAGACTCTAGGATTTTGTCTATTATCTGCCAGGGTTATTTCATGGTTTAGAAATCTTTTCCACCCTTTTTGGGCATTCGTCGACCTCCTCAGGAGCAACTTCCTCTTTTTCCAGAGGTGGTACATTCTTTTTTCATCCAGAGCACCATTTAAGCAGTGCCTCCTGCCCATGTAGGAAGGGGTTTTTATTCTAAAATGCTTTTGGTTCACAGAAGGAAGGGGGACTTGCAGACCAATTTTGGATCTTTCTCAGCTCAACATCTTTCGCAGATTTCCTTCCTTTTGCATGTTGTCTCTTCAGACTCTGTTTCCCCTACTTCTACACCAGAGCTTTCTGTTTTCTATGGACCTCAAAGATGCCTATATTCATATTCCTATCCACCCCTGGATGACTTGCTCATTCAAGCTTCTTCCTCTGACAATCTGCTTCAGGATCTCCAGATTACCATTTCCCTGTTAAGGAGTCTGGGGTTCACCATAAACTTCCAGATATCAGCTCTGACACCTTCACAGGATCGTTTTTTCCTTACTTGCAGGCTTTTGACCATCCCCATGCTGACATCTCTGCCTCAAGGCCCTGTCCCTCACTGCCTTTTAATAAAACAACAAAGCTTTCGGATTACAAATCCTTCATCAGTGTTAAAGTCACTTTAACACTGATGAAGGATTTGTAATCCAAAAGCTTTGTTGTTTTATTAAAAGTATCTGGTGTTTTTCTGGAGTTGTATTCATTGGATCCATTTATTTGGCTACAGTCTCACTGCCTTTTTTCTAGTCTGTTCTTCCTCTGGCATCAGTCATGGCCAGGGAATTTCTCAGGATCCTTGAGTTCATGGCTTCCACCATTTTCATGCTCCCTCTAGCTAGGCTGCACATGAAAAAACTTCAGTGTTACCTCAAGTCGGTGAGGCTCCACCATTGACACCCTCTGGACTTCTCAGTACCCTTCCTTCCCTGTCTAACTCTGCAGCTTCAGTGGTGGATTCATTAGCTGTCTCTCAACCCAAACCTTCCTTCCCAACTCAAACTCTCTACAGACTCCTCAGACAGGGGATGGGCGGAAGACTTCCTTCAGCTCTCTCAAGGTTCAGGTTCTCTGGTCTCTTCATCAGATGTTAGACCACATTGATATAAAGGAGATGAGGTCTCTGCTTCTGGCTTTTCAGGCTTTTCATTTCCTTTTTCAACCTGGGCCCCTCAACATTTTCACAGTGATGTGGTATGTCAAAAAACAAGGGAGTACAATGTCCTATCTTCTTTGTAGACTAGTTCTTCAGGTTTGGGATACATGTGTTCAGTATCATCTGACTGTTCAGACAGTTTACATTCCCTTGGAGCACCGTCTAGTGGCATAGTCTTTGAGCAGGTCCAGCACACAAGCCAACGAATGAATGCTTCACAGAAATGTCTTCCTAGACATTCTCCATTGGTGGAGTATTCTTTAGGTAGATTTTTTTGCCTCTCCTCTGAATGGACAACTTCCTCTATTCTGTTCCAGAGTCCCAAGTCCTCTGGCTTGGAAAGTGAATGCCCTGTCTTTTTCTTAGAATGGGTTGTTTCTGTATGCCTTCCTTCCCCTTCCGCTGCTACCATGAGTCTTGCACAAGATCAGGCAGAACTCTTCCAAAATCTTGTTAGTGACTCCCTTTAGCCCAGACTGCATTGGTTTTCCCTTCTTTCTCACTTGGCCAGAGACAATCACCACAAGGTACTTTACCGGGTGTATCTTCTTACACAAGACAATGGGCTTCTTATCCATCCCCTCTTGTCCACTCTTCAGTTTACACTGTGGGTGATAGGGTTTCTCTGAGAATGTGCTATGGGTCTTGCAGGAGGCCAAGAAACCCCCTACCAGGAAATCATATATGTCGAAATGGAAGTGATTTTCTGTCTGGTATCTATCTCACCATCAAGATCCCCAAACTGTGGAAGCTCCTCTGGTTCTCTCTTATTTGTGTGATCTGCTCCATGCTGGATTGGCATATTCTTCAGTGAAAGCTCACGTAAGTAATTTCTGTTTGTCTGCCATGAGTCCTCCTCTAGCTTTGAGGTCAGGCAATTTCTTAAAGGGGTCCTTCATATCAGGCCTCCCAAGAAGCCATTTCCACCTTCCTGGGACCTCAATTTTCTACTTCAAAAATTGACTCAGGCTCCTTTTCAGCCTGCTTCTTTAGCTTCCTTGCAACATTTTACTGGGAACACAGTGCCTTTTTGTGCCCTCACTTCAGTTAAGAGAGGGTCTGAACTTCAGGGTCTTATGGCTGTTCCATCTAATACTTCTTTTAAGCCCAAGATGGTCAGTGAGTTGTCCCTTATTCAGTGTACTCATCTTCCTTCCTTTTTCCTTCCCTGAAGTCTGCCAGTGAGAAGGTTCTTCACACTCTGGATTTGCAAAGAGAGTTCAGATTATTATTTGGATAAAACTAAAGTTATTCACAAATCTGAGCAGCTTTTTGTTTCTTTCATCCCAGGTCTTTGGGTTTGGCTGTTTCTAAGCAGACCTTCTCTTCGTGGATTGCCAAGGCTATTTCTTTGTGTTATTCTTTTCATGGTAAATGTCTTTCCTCTTCAGTAAAGGCACATTCTAATAATGCAGTTGCCTCCTACGGTGCCTTTTTCAAGGATTTGGGTACCAGTTCTATTCTTGAGGCTGCCACTTTGTTTTCTCTTCATACTGTCACTAACATTACAGGCTGGATGTTATTTCCAGAGCCAGAGTGGGCTTTGCCAGGGCTATCTTACATTTATTTCTGGTGGGCTCTTCTGTGCTATACTCCTCCCAGGCTTCCTCTTGAGCTTCCATACTCTCCCTTAGGCTATGAATACTGCAACAGTGATATTGAACGACATAGTACGGTTGTGTAAATGGCAGATGTCTTTTTCTTCACTGTTTTCTCCCTCCCTGCCTCTTCCTCCCTCTGCTCTAACCTATTCTTTCTTGCCCTCCTGGCAGAGGGGCTCTTCTCCTTTTCTGAATGCATATGTTTTGCCTTGTCCCTAGGGACATTTTGTCCCTCCTGTGGCTTTTCCAATCCTGAGTGTGTTCATCTGTACATCACCTTTATGCACTATGCCTTGCCCTGGGAACGTAAGTGTGATGTATGGTGCATATAAGGTGGCTTATTATACTGGCAAGACGTTGGGCTGTCTCTAACAGGAGATACATTAGGTAATGCATACTGCAACAGTGAAGAGAAGGACATTTAATGTTATGGTTAATATTTTACACAACTATACTGTATGGATGGTGGAAGAGAAGGAAGGAAGAGTAATATTTTTTCCAGGGGAAGAGACCCTTCTTTAATATATAGAGAAAATAAGAGTGAGTTGGGAGGCAGTGGTGGTAGTGAGGAATGGCTGTGGCTGGGACAGAGAGAGACAGGCATGTAACAGGCAAAGACAAATAAACATAAAACAAAGGCTCATACAGACATGGCAGTAGACACACACAAGGTATGGATGACAGTGGAGGGACACAGACATACAAACAGACCTCTCAACTGTAACGAGTTCCTCATTATTTACCAGTTTTGAGAACAAAATAATGGGGTGCCATGAATTCCAGAGTGGCCCCTTTAATTCCTGATTTTTTTGTTTTGCTTATTTTTTTTTTCTTTTTGCGTTAATGCAACTTTAAATTTATGGCTGACATCACCACTCATCACCAGCTTACAGGGGCATGCATCATGACATCAGCTTAGTTGGACTCTTTCAGATTGGAGGGAATATAGCAGCAATGGCAGCTGTGAAAATTAAGTTTCAGTCTGCTGCACTTAGCACCCACACATGCCATGTGCTCCCAGGTAAGAAACAGGCTGTTCTGTCTTCTATTTCAAAATCAAAACACTCATTGGTAGCAGTAGTGTTTTGTTAGCTGTTAGTTTATCTATTACGCTCAGCCTAGGTGTTGTTTTATTTAAGCAGAGTGATTCATGGAATCACATTATTTTTATTAAGCAGCTCATTATTTTATTTAAGCAGTCTATTATACTTGGTGATGTTATTTAAGCAGAGTGGTTTAAGGTAGGGTGTTTGTATACTATGGTTAGCTGTTAGCGAGCTTTCTAATTCAAATCTACGCTCGACCTCAGTGTTATTTAAGCAGAAGCTCGGCCTTAGTTTATTTAGGCGTTCAGTTCATTGGTGTGGCAGCACAGCAGCTAATTAAATTTAATTTATTTAAACAGAGTTGGCCTTTCTAGCTTAAACAGTGGCAGCAGCTAATTTATTTAAGCAGAGTTGGGCTTTCTAGCTAATTTATTTAAGCAGAATTACACTGAGTTACGCTCGGTGTATAGTTCATTGGTGTATTAAGGTTCAATTGTGTGTGTGTGTGTGTGTGTGTGTGTGTGTGTGTGTGTGTGTGTGTGTGTGTGTGTGTAATGCCCTAGTTAGGTATAACTGGTGGTGGTGGGTAGGGTTACCCAGACTCAAACCCCAAACCGTAAGTACTAGGAGCAAGAGCTTAAATTCTCTATCCATGCCACCACTTGTGATTCAAGGAGGTCCAAAGTTTTACAGAATGTCTGGAATGTACTTTTGCTCTGTTCCTCTTAAAAGCTGTGATTTTTCTGGCAAAGCAGTGAGAACTGAATCCACTAAATAATGAAAGCCATTTAAGTGTCAGTCTTCCTATCTTTCAGGAAAGGCATGGTAACACAAAACATTTTATTCTAGCAACTTTTCTAAGATTATACACGCAATGTTGAAAATGTGTCCCTGGTTTTGGGCCTTTCTCCCCCCCCCCCCAATAAATTTTGGATTTTTCCAGATTTCTTGTGCTGCATAGTTTTTCAGGGGAGAGATGTTTAATGCTGCTTGTGCTACTAACACAAACAGACTTGGCATAACAGTTAGAATGCTTGCTTTTGATGCAGAAGGCTGTGGGTTCTACTCCCACAGTATGTAGATGGATTGTTGATGCTGTACTGTGTTGTACTTTTAAAGGGGGGTGGATGGTGCAGTCCAGAGAATGTCCTCTTTGGCAGAGATACCTAGTGACTATGGACTTGTTATCACTTTTCCATATTGTGATATTCCTAGCTTATCTTTTTAATGTAACATAGGCAATTTATTCCTCAAGGGTAACAGGCACATTATTTGTAGATGAAACAATAAAATATAAAGTTGTTCACTAGCAGAAACCTCTTCATTAGTTACATATCTCTTTAATGTGGAATTATTTAGATGACTTTTACTTCTGCAGAGATTGCGCATATTTACTGATACTGGTGGATTGTAGAAATTTGAGTAGACTTTTATGATGGAAATGTTCTGGATCGGGCAGTCTTGTCATTATTGGTTAATGGATTTTGTTTCATTGCTTACTATAAAAATGTTGAAAACAATAAATTTAAAACACACTTTAACACACGTGCTGTATTATACAAGGAATATAATTTAATACAGTCAGGAAGGTGTATCAAAGAACACGTGTATGTTTTGTGTGCAAGGGGACTATGATTTGATAACAGCCCAAAGGTAATCTTTATCCGCCACTGGCCAGATGCATTTTCTTTGAATTTGGGTTTCAGTGCTGTTTAAATGAATGTGAGTTTCAAGGGCAGAGAAGTTTTACTGCTAAATCTGTTTTCATTGTGAGACTGAATTGCTTTGTTTAGCAGATATCTATTAGTATTTCTGCTATAAACTGTAAAGTAAAATTTTTAAATGAAATCCAAATAAACATTGTAGAAGTAAAGCAGTATGCACATTAGTGTTTATGGTAAATGGGGAGAAATAGCCAAATAATAGGACATTGGAATGGCAGCGGGGGGGGGGCAGCAAACTCAAAGACCACCCCAGGTGGCACAAACTCTAGCTATGCCTCTGATCAGTAGGCTATGGAGAATAACTTTTGGATGTACTAGCAAACTATAATATCCTTTTGCTAAGATTAGAATATTGCCTACCATTAAATGCCCTACTTTTACCACAAAACCCATCATCTTCTATATTCCCAGTAAACCTCATTGCTACACATTTCAAAAAATAAATAGTTACAATTTACTACAGGGTCTGGGACCATATTTTTGGTTGTCTGCTCTTGAGTTTGCATTTGGTATCCCACAATTCCACTGGAATGGGTGGGGTTACATAATTATTTATACACATTTTATGTTAATCAGCGTACAGATTTTTACCTATTTTTCATGGGCCTTTGTCCAGATCTTTGATGTTTCCAGGTTGAGAGGTATGCATACAAAGACTGGACAAGTGATGATAGAGAGGGTTGGACAACAAATAAGGAATGGGGGGGGTTATACATAACGGAAGAAAAACACCAGTATGAGGATTCGGTAGGGTCCTGGGATGGTTAGATTTCAGGCTGTCCCCATGGGTAACAAGCCCATGCAAACATCACCTGGAGCAGATGATTTTATAAACTTGTTGCAATCCTGATTACCCAAAAGGAGGGAAACACTGATCATAAGACTCCATAAGCCATTCCAGCAGGTGTTCCACATTGCCAAGGCTGGCATCCAGTTGCCACAACACTGCAGCAGCTACCACTTCAAACCACTTTAAGAAGAAAAGGCTTCACCCCATTTCCTGACATGTGGTCATGGAAGGTACCAGTGTCCTGTACCTCAGGAAGGGGATAAGTTAAAGGAACATATACAGGTGACCATTTGTCCAATATAAGGAGATGTAGAGAAATTAATACACTTTACAAACATATGAAAGAAACTAATGATGCAAGTTTTTTTTAGATTTATGGTTTTACAAGTTATAAGAGAACAGATTAGAAGTGGAAACATAGTAAATATTACTGATAAGGAAGAATTTAAATGGATCGTTCGCTTTAGGGCTCAATAACATCCAGGTTTAAATAGCATGGTTCATTGTGATTAATTGTTATGAGCAAATGATTTGTTGTTCTAAATTGTGTGATTTTAATTAATGTTATATAAGAGTATACTGCATTTATTTATTGTATTGTCTGATGAAGCATTGAATGCGAACGTTTCATAGGAGCATAGGAAGTTAGTAGGCTAATGGCCCTAGGACCCTTACAAGCCTAGCTACATTCTATCCTTATTTCCACGATCAGCACCTAATGCCTGTGTCCAAGAGAGACACATGTGGAACCCCCAGGGTGAATTTAAGGTTAACCATCCAATCATCCAGATTGCGTTTGAAGAGGGCCAATGAAGTGCTCTGTTTGAGATGAAGTGGGAGTCTGTTCCAAAGGTATGGTAACCTCTGGGAGACAAATCTGTCCCTCCACCAGGTTTGTTTAATGTCACATACCAGGTTAAGGTCTTTAGAGTGAGTCAGCAGTCAATAAACAGGGACGGGGAGGGAATTATGTTGTCAAATTATCATAAGGGCAGAAAACAGATACACTGGGATTGAGTGCTTCACACTTTGCCATATATATATTATTTGTTTCACAACTGGCATAAATTTCCAACACAAATTGTTTTCCATGGATCTGACTGAGATGGGTATAGTTTACACTAGTGTTGTGCAAAAAAACTTTTCTTGTTTTACTCCGTGAGTGGTTCCTGATATCTTTATACTTGTGTTTTTGGAATTTTGGATTATCTGGATTTATCAAGAAGGATTGTTTTTTGGGAAGGAGAAACACTGTGTTAAGAAACTCTGTTTACTCACTTTCACAAATCTGATTCCAATCCAACCCTTTAGTTTGTAGAATGGCAGTGCAGCATCTTACATACATAAAGCAGTAACATTTATTGTTGATGTTTATGTTTAAAATTGTGAAAATGATGGGATGATGTTAGACCATGTACAAGTGTTTGTTCTCTTCTCTGTTGAATTAGCAACAAAATGTGTATGTGATCTTTGGCAGATCTGAGAATTTGGAAAATGGGGTGCAATCTGGAAATTAGACCACTGGGGGAGAACAGTGAGGCAGGAGTTGTGCTACTGCCCAGAGAAAGACAGATAAGTGTTTTCGTTTCTTGATCTGATTTTAAATTCATTTTAACAGTCTGTATCTGCTTTAGCTAAGGTCTTTAAACCTATATTAGTAGTTCCAGTTCACAGCTGTATTGCATTTTTGCTGTTTTAAGTGGTCTAACTGTTGTTGTTAAGCCCTGGTTTCATTCTTGTGTACTGAGCGAATGTGATACTAGTTCAGGACTTGTCTGCATTGGAGCAGTTCCAGGCCAGTCAGCTCAGAGGTAAGGATCTAATTGTTTTTCCCACCTATCCACCCCATCGTGGCTGTGTTCTTAAACCTAGTGCATCTGTTGTTGCCTTTCCTTTATGATAATTTGACAACATAACTCCATTCCCCTCCATGTTTATTGACTGTTGAAAATAAGTACATAAGGATCATTTGCAGAGTCTTTCCCCTTAAACTACTAACCAGGCTAAAAGATCTCTGATAACGTTGGTTAATATTGAGGGTGCTGATACTGATTGCTGATTTTAGTATCAAATTAGTGATTTTTTAACTATAGTAAATTTATTGGTTCTTGATGATGGCAGAAGAAAGTTTCCAGGCTAGTTGTTTTGTATTGAAATTTAAATGCTCAGTAGTAAGGCCACCCAAACATCATTCCAAAACCGAACTCCAAGCAGTTATAGTTACCCCTGCTCTCAAAGCCATTCCTGTTGGTTCCATGGACCAGCACTTCCCCACTTCTCTAGCCAGCCTGACTGAGATGGGTATCTTGAGACAGTAATAGAACTGTCTTATGCTGCCTCACAATCATCTATAACTCAAACAACACAGCACAGTGTTTGAAAGATGTACATATATAATATTCTTTGAGAAAAAATCTCACACACAGTAAACCCAGATGCCAAAATCTTCAGCAGTACACCACACATCAGACCTCCACAAGGACATCACAATACACATAATCCATCATATGCTGAGGTTCGGAAAATTAACTTGCCTAAACCTCAAAGACCTCCAAAACGCAACACAGGCACAAAGCACATTCAACATGTTAAGCCTACCTCCTCACATAGCACATGGAGTCCCAAAGTAAGAGATGCTCAGCTGTAAGGCAGGCATCAATGCAACCAAACTTTCTTGCCATAGAAGAATCCATTGTAAGACTATAGATGTGCCCTTACCAGGCTGACCAAGGAAAGAGTAATGGTTAGTTGTTTGTCTGGAACCAGGATCTGTCAGATCACACATGCACTCAAGTCCTTGAATGATAAGTATCAGTATGAGTCTGTAATAGTTTATGTCGGTGTCAGTGACTTGAGATGTACCTCCCTGGATTATATGAAGACAGACATGATGGAGCTCTCAGACTATGTGTCCAAGGCAGGTATGAGACTAGCACTGAGCAGCATTCTACCTTCTCTAAGGATAATGCCGTGATATGAGCAAAAATCAATGTACTTCAATAATCGGCTTAGTTTTTGGTGCCATTCAAAGTGGGTCTAATATTTGTTAGCCTAGGAGAATATGATTTACAGACCATGCGTCTTTGCCAGGGATGGCCTCCATCTGTCCCCTCTAAGGTTATAATTAGTGTCAAAGGCATTCTCCACCACCATAGTGCCTTTTTAAGGCAATGCCAACATGATAAACCTGCCAACATAACAAAACAAGCAATGGAAATTATGAGGGTGTTACTGATTGATGCTAGGAGCCTGAACAAGAAACTTCACTCCCTACAAGCCATTCTCATCCTTGAAGACGTTGACATCTGTATAATGACTGAAACATGGTTTAAAACCATGGGTAGCACTCCAGCTATGCAGGGCTATAATGCTTTCAACACATTTAGAAGAGTTATTGTACAAGAGGAGAAAAAAGATGGAAGTGTATCGTCCAACGTCCAGAAGAGACCCACATCAAGGCTGATAATGCAGCATGACATACTAGAGCTTCTTCATGTGCAAATAACCATCAAGAAGGCTCTGTAGCATGTATTAGCTAGCAACAGAATTCCATCTGTCAACAAAACAAAGCCAAAAGCAATTTCTACAGGAACTAGAATCACTCACTATTAAACCCAATACCAGTTCCCTAAATGATCTAAACTATCCAGTTATAGACTGCGAGATCTAAACCATCACTAGTGCACAAGCACAAAGATTCCCGGACAATTATTCAGAGTACCCACTAGGGGGAATAACAACTTGGATCTTGTCCTTACTAATACGGAAGCATCTTTCTCTATTCCTTGCATTATTTTCATCACTTCTTACGTCTGACCAAAAATCAGTCTAATTTGTAATAAAACTGAAAGCAGAGATCCCTTCCAACCAAGGTACCTTTTCAAATTTCTTTAAGACAAACTACCTTCTAACTGATACGTTGCTAGGCTTCAAATCCCCACAAACCCAGTTAACTCCACTGAATATGCAGAAATGTATACCACCACACTATACCAGCATGTAAATAGCTGCATAGATGAAGCTACACTCCATAAGAATGAGTGTAGGGCAAACCCCAGGAAAAATCCACATGGAGGAAGCATAATCTCAACAAGCTTTACAATAAAAGGAAAATAATTTTTGACAAAAAGTAAAATTAATAATTCCCAGAATATTAAAGCCTGTGTCACTGAAATAAGTAAAAAGGTCAGAAGCTTAATAAAATCCACCAAAGCCAAGTTTGAGGCTAAAATAGCTACCCAAGCCAAAGACAATCACAAGGCATTTTTCAGTTATGTCCATAATCTCAAAAGCACAATGCAGCAGTGTACTGAGATGATTGTGAATGATGTTACCTACACTGAGACTGAAGATATATAGGTTCATAGGTTCATACTAGGCTATCTGCGCGAGGGCATTTACAAGCCTAGCCCATTGTTTTGTGGCTTACGCCACCCCTTTAGTATGGGGAACTATATAGAACCTACTGGCCAATAGATTTAGCTGTAACTTTCCCCCTCTCTCCTCTCCATCTGTCCCTCAAGATATACCTGAAACTAGCTCACTTGCTGCTGTCAAAGAAGACCAAGTCCTAAAAGTGCTATCAAAAGCTAAAAATACAGAATCAGTATCCTCCCTGGATGCATCTTAAATAGTATGAAGTACGATTTAGCCACACCTCTAACAACATTATTCAGTCTCAGCCTCCATACAGCTCTTGTACCAAGTGAATCGGCAGCAGTTGCAGTCATTCCCCTGCATAAGGTAGGACTTTCCACAGAAACAAGCAATTACAGACCCATAAGTCTGACCAGCCTCATATGCAAAGCTATGGAAAGACTTATCATGGAATTAATCAATCAGGACATAAGGAACCCCCAAACACTGGACCTGTCTTGGTTTGAATTTGTCAAGGGCAGGTCATGCTTACTCAACCTGGTAGATTTTTTTGGAAAGGTCACTAAAGCAATGGATGAAAGCAAAATGTTACACAACACATACGTCAACCTGGCCAAAGCTTTCGACACAATTCCCCACTCAGTCATAGTGGAAAAGCTGAACAAACCCTTATGTCACCTGCTGGATTGTCATCTGGCTCACAGATGGGATGCAGATATTCAAAATAGGAGAAGTTCTCTTCACAAAGAGACCAGTCACCAGTGGAGTTCTCCAGGGTTCTGTGCTACTTTTCCTGAAGTAAAAGCCGGTACCATAATCGATCTAGAAAATAGTACCACAGAAAAAAGGTGACCACAGTAAGTACCATAACATTCATTTTATCACCATTGCACCAGCAAAAGACAGCTAAATTCTGAGTACACCTCTGAGGTCAACCTGTGAGGAAAGAAAAAAATGACCACGATAATTTATTTTAACCTGTTTGCTCATAAACAAATATTGTCCCCTGACAAGCCATATGAAATCATTTAACACTGACCACACATCTGCTCTGCACTTTCACAGGCAGTATGCCTCCTTAAACTGCTGGTAAAGTATAGCCACCTTATTCATCTCTATGCTGGCCTGATAGACGGAAGAAATAATGAACATAGTAATATAGTTCAAGAAAAATAAGTGGCACATACATTACAAAACACCATCATCATTGCGCGATGTAAGTTGTCTTTTATATTCAAAAGTCATCCATTAATTTCATACTAAAATGCTGATTGCCTTTTCAACCCTACTTACAAAAGGTTCTTTCATACAATTTGTTTTCATAACCTGACAACCAAGGTATCATTTAACTAAATAAACAGGCGAGAAAAAACTGCAAGGAACACCTAACCAGTACACCAGTCAAGCAGTAAAATAAACCACTTGTGTATAAGATATAAGTAACTCATGCTTGTACAAGTTTATGTCACTTGTGAAACCATAACTTCCAAAACTGAATCAGCCACACCACTAAGACTGCGTAAATAAAAGCGCATCATGATCATTAAAACAGGTTGCTGGAAATAACATTTGGAATGCTACTCTCCACAAACAAATACAGCCATTCTCATATACAAAAACAACAGCCCCAATGAATTAAGCAGTAAATCAGAATATGAACTGCTGCAATTAATATTCCATGTCTCAGTTCTCTGACATTCACCAGCACTGTAGATTACCTCTGCATCCACCTTAGTCAACAGCACACCATAAGGGCCTGAATATCAGAATATGAACTGCTTCAGTTAATATTCCATGTCTCAGTTCTCTGACATTCACCAGCACTGTAGATTACCTCTGCATCCACCTTAGTCAACAGTGCCCCATAAGGGTCTGAATATCAGAATATGAACTGCTTCAGTTAATATTCCATGTCTCAGTTTTCTGACATTCACCAGCACTGTAGATTACCTCTGCATCCACCTTAGTCAACAGTACACCATAAGGGTCTGAATGGAGAGAAGATAAAATCACAAAGAGGATAGGAGAGTTCCTGGAACTGAATTTATCCTTAACTCTTGGTAAGTACCTTCACGTGGTAGGCCCTGTTTTCACAAAATCTCACCAACACACTATTTTATATAGCATATATCATGGACAGAGGTAGGTTAAAAAATAAAAAAGACAGCTGGGTGCACAAGCCCCAGGATAAAAAGTGCCCAATCCTGATATGCACACTGGTACCAGGACCAGAAAAATTACAGCGTAGAATCCTCAAGTCACAGAAACATTCCTACACTAAGGTTGGGCCAGTCTCAAGGGGAGGATGGCCCCGCTGTTGTAGAAGGAGCTAGTAGTATACAAAAAAATCACAAAAACAGACAGATCAAAAAGAGCCATAAAGGTGATACAGTGGAATATTGAGGATAAGAAAAAAATATGTATTTTTGCTATTATACAGGAAGCCCAGAATGTCTAGGTAGAAGATGTTCAAAAAGACTAAAAGAAAACAGAGAAAAGAAAAATGTTTGCACTGGAAAAACTGTCAAAAGGTTCAAATGCAAATTTGTGTTCATTAATACAACAGATCCATGAAAAACATTATATATGCAAAGAAAACTTGGGCCGCTTGGAAAAAGAAGCACCAGAGGAAGTGCAAAATTATAAAAAACAAAACATAGAGATTTTTTAAAAGGTTTAAAAAAGCATGAACATGAGAAATAAAAAGATATCTGATATGGTTTAATATTTATGAAAAGCAGAAAGCCAAACTAATCAATTCAAAAAAGCAAGTCCAAATATATTTGATCAGAAATACATGCAAAGGCACGCCGATATGGAATATTTCACAATACAAAAAATAAGATCACAAAGTAAGAAAGTAGAACAGAAGATTACTAAAGCTGAAGTTATGGAATACCTGTAAAGTGAAGGATTTAGTGAAGAAAGTCTAACACAAGGTATGTCACAGCATAATGGAGCAATGAGTCCCCAAATTAAGGAGAAACAGATGAAGCAGGAGACATCTGAAGAAGAAATATGGACATGGGAAAGAAAACGAGATTTAACATGGTGAAATACGTATGTACAGAAAAAAAGCAAAACTAATCAATAGAAAAAAGCAGCTCCAAAGATATTTGAAGAGAAATACAAGCAAAGGCATTTGGATATGGAAAATTTCACAATATAAAAAATAAGAAAACAAAGGTGGAAGTAGAAAAGACGATTAGTAAAAATATGAGGGACAAAGGCCCAAAATCAGGGTCAATTTTTAAATAGTACTGTAATTTAATTAAATGGTTACTAGAACATTAGTTTTTGCATCAACATGTATTTTCTTAACAATAAGAAGTCTGAGGCTCTAATGTATGGCATTATCAACTGACTACAATCCTTGGTGAACTGGTGAAAAATCAAAAAAATTATGAAGGACAGAGCAAAATATATGGCAAAATCAGGGATAGTAGACAGATATGCGGCACTTATTGGGTGGCAGCAATCTTCACTGATTTACTAGAAAATCAAGTTTTACAAAGGACAGGGCAAAAATATGAGACAAAATCAGGGACGTCATGCAAAAAATCTGGGACAGTCTGGGATGAGTGCTGTCATTGCTGACCATAATCCTCAGTGATTTACCAGAAAATCAGAAATTACAAGGGACAGGACAAAAATGCGAGGAAAAATTAGGGACGTTCTACAAAAATCTGGGACAGTTGAAACGTGTGCTGGCATTATTGACTAGTGATTTACCAGACAAACATACAAGGCAAATGTTCTGCAAAATCATTGGGGACAGTTGAGAGCTGTGCTCATACAGTACAACATGGAGGCTTGATGACTAGTGAATTATCTGGTTTACATATCAACATACAAAAGGAAAAGATTAAAAAAAATGTCTGCAGTCCATTCCTGAAATGCCCAATCAGTGCTCTCATCAACTATAGCCTTGAAGCACCATCAGTGATGTCGATCCCTGCATCCTGGAAGGTGAAGCCTTAAGTTTAACTGGCTTGCTTCATTACTCGGTCCCAATGGAACAAATAACTTCTGCTGGGTGTGTCTGCTCTAGCTGCCATGAAGAAATAGTGCCCATCTTCTGCTGTCACTGCTATTTCCACTACTGTGTGAGATACAGCACCATTTTGCATTTACGTTCCCAGTATTTCTACTCCTCAGTTGCATGTCTGATATTTCAAACACCATGTGATGGCAGAAGAAGCAGAGAGCTAAAGCCCCAGATTCGCCAGCAATATTCATCATCAGAGTTCAGTACTGTGGACTAGTAATTATGAAAAAATGTCTTACTGCCAGAATTTGCCAGCCAGCCTGCCTGATAGCACCCCCCCCCCAAAAGCCATGGCCCCTTGGCAGCCACCCAGAACACCCCTATTAAAATACACCACTGCTTGTTTTGAATGTTACTCCTGTGCAATGCCTCATGTTTATTGGGTTATAATCAACAAATTTATCAACAAATTTAACAAAAGGTGCTTGTAATCATTTACAGTTTTATAGTCATAACATCAAAGGCAGTCAAATTGAGGTATTAAGGACTGTTGGCATATGATTAAGAATATCACTGCTTTTGTTGTATGTAGTGTTTAGCAACTGAGTTAAACTGGCTAGCCATTTTTGTGCCATCTGGAAAGTCCTCTGAAGTTTTTTTTAAGAATATTGTGCAACTCAGCTGAAGAGTAAAATATTTTGGAATTATCGGCTTTCTGTTGCGAAGAAGTGGTCTGGCATGTGCTGTTCATAAAGATGGTGGCTAGAAGAGGACCAAAACAGAAGCAAACTGTATTCATGTACTTATTATAATTATTACTTATCTGATCCCATTTGCAGTTATCCTGGATAACAGTCAATCATAATTTACAATGTCAAAAGCTTTTAACCTATCAAAATACAAAGTTTCTATGGTATTGAAATAAACTGCCCCATTTGCCCTGTTATTGGAAAATCATTCCTGTAGAAAGCATTGGTGTCAACTAATACTAAACATTTGAAAAATTACTCAAAGTTATTTAACTAATTGCCTGGAATTTCTATTGAAAATCTGTCACCCATTTGTGGCTGCTGTTTTAGGGAAGATTCAGAGTAGCTGTAGGAGTTGGTATAGCACCTAGGAATTATTGGTCTAGAGCATGCAAATAAGACGACCATTAGCCAGGAAAGAATCAAAAAGCAAAATCCAGGAAATAGGGTTTATGAATTACGCATAAACCAAATTGTATGACTTTTGCCCACTATCGTTTTATTAATGCTGTTTTTTTTAGAGAAATCTGAACAGCTGTTCAAGTGAAGATTCTGAAAAGTTAGTAATTTATAAAGTATGACTATTTATTTAGGTGTGTGTGTGTGTGTGTGTGTGTGTGTGTGTTTTGTAGAGTTAATAAACTGGACTCCTATATAGATTGTCTGTCTTGATCTATGTTATTGATTTGAATGCCTGTAAAAATCGTTCCAAGCTATGCAGTACCTCAATCTTTGTATTAATGACTCCCATATTAAAATAGTTATCAGTGTTTCTGGAGTTGTCCTGCCATCTCAGGTCCTCAGATGTAACAGTAAAATCAGTAAAGCAAAAACATGAGATGGCTGATCTTCATTGCGTTACTTTATACAATTACAAATGTGTCTTTCATTCCTCAAGGGTATAAGAACTGCAGAAGACTGATGTCAAAGAGAATTAGAGGTATGTGGCTTTATAGAAAGTTTAATAAAAAGGACTGTGAGTATATAAAGAGGAAGATACACAGTATATTGACAGGAAGTAAAAAAAAAGTTAACATTAAAACACAAAAATTAAAAAGTGTCCTGTGGTGATTCCTAGCCTGCCAGTATTTGAACTAGACCATGACACACAAAATATAAGCTCATTCTGTAAAAGTCTTTAGCCACATTTCAAAAATATGCAGTGCACTATAAGCAAGAGAGCAAATGTAAGATATAACTGGGTTGTGAGTGCAGTAGCCATTTCTTCAACAACCCATTTCAAAAGAATTGTTAAAAAAAACTAATAAGAAGAGAAAGCCTTACATTATGAGGGTGAAGCCCCCCCCCCCCTCCCGTATCACTACGCAGGCTGGTTTTCTTCTATACCCCTTTCTAAATATAGTCACGTCTAGGGTCATATAAGGTCAGGGGAAAATAATTTCACTGAAGTCGGCAGTTGATGAAAGTGTCATCAATTTAACATACACAACACTGAATGATATATATGAAGCATTACCAGATTACAGATTCCACGATGCAAAAGATGAATTAAAACAGCTACCATGAACTAAGAAAAATGTACAGTATGAAACATATACATTTAAAAGTGCCAGGCAAAAAGGAAAAAAAATCCCACAGATATATAATACCACACTGACGGAGCTAACCAGAAACTGTCAATATTAATGTATGAATACAAAAATAATGGCAGTGGTAATGCAGAAATGTAGCAGCAGCATAGCAAAGTGGTATGTTCCGCCTCAGCCAGTTATGAGCCATAGCAGGATTCTGGGCTTTACTAGCCCTTTGACACTTCAGAAATTTAGGCAAAGAGTGTGGGTGTAAAGGTAGAGAGAGAAAGAGTGAAAAATAAAGGTAATGAAGAAAAGCAAATTGATGAGAGACAAACAAGAAAGACACTTTTGTATGTTGCAGAAAACTAACAGTAAGCAAGACGTTAAATACCTTGGTGGAGAGTATCTGCATATGGGGCTGCCCAACTTTAGGAAAAGTGTGTGCAGAGTACAAGAAACAAAATATGCAAAATCAGAAACCCAAATAATAAGCCACAGTATAATGATTAAAGTCCAGGGAGGCTAAGATAGCTAGTGAAGCAAAATAAACATACGTAAAGTCTATGTGGGTGCTGACGGTGTGGGTTTTGAAGGGCTATGTGTTGCTTGAGATGTAGTACAGGTGTTAACCTTTTCCTCTTGACTGTCTAGCACAATTTTGGCTGGAGAGAGCTTTGCTTCCAGTTTGACTATGTAAGTACATCTCTCACAGGTTGTAGTATTGGGTGGTAGGAGGAGAGGGTTGTCTGTGTACATGAGGCAGTTGCTGCATTGCCCCAGTATGCCCAGATTCACCAGGTTGACAGGAGAAATCACCAGAAGCTGACCCTTGGACATGCCTGTTTAGGTGCTTGTTTTGTAAAGTACAAGAGCTGTTTTCCCTTACCTTTGCAAGGTACTTTGCAACTATAGGCTGTATAGTGCCTACAATTAATTTCTCCTTATTAACAAGGACAGTTGAGTGCTTGTATCAGTTTAAAACTTCCTAGTGCTTTCCAGCAGGTTCTAGAGCAAGTGCTAGTCACAGGGGTTCAGATGTTAGTGCTACTACTGAGAAACCAGCTAGTTCTAAGGGTAAATTTGAACAGCAGACTTTCTGGCACCTGGAATAGTTTAACCATAGCCCAGCGGTGCTGCACAATGTGAAAAACACTAAACCCACATATGTGGAGGCCCTTAACATTAACCTGCCCAAGCAACAAGGACCTCTGAAGCTGAAATGCAAACAAACATCAGTCACAACCAAAGTGACATATAGCTCATAATACCAGTGTGCCACCCAACAGCAGCCCCTAAGGCAAGACAACGTACCCAACACTTTAGTCATAGGTGACTCTATAGTCAGGCACACTGATGTCCCACTCACCAGGCTGAACAAGGAGAAAATTACAGTCAGCTGCCTGTCAGGTGCCAGGATCCACCACATAATGCATGCACTCAAGTCACTTCACAAGTACAAATACAATTCTGTCATAGTCCATGTTGGAGTGAATGACTTGAGACATACCTCCCTAGACTACATGAAAGAGACATGAAAGAGCTCTTGGATCATGTAGCCCAGGCCGAGAATGATACCACAGTATAAGGACAAAATGATTGACATCAACAATTGGCTAAGCTTCTGGTGTCATTCAAAGGGGATCCAGTATCTGCCACGATGCTTTGCCAGAGATGGTCTGTACCTGTCACCCCTGGGATTCAGGTTACTGGCTAAAGCTCTTTCCACCTCTATAGTGCCTTTTTTAGGCAAGGTTCAAAGGACAAAACCACCACCGTAACAGATACAAGCATCCAAAATCTGAAGGTAATGCTACTCAATGCTAGAAATCTAAACCTCAAAATGCACTCTCTCAAGACACTCCTAAAAATGGAGAATATCGATATCTGTGCAGTAACTGAGATCTGGTTCAAGGCTCCAGAGAGCACCCCTGCAATACCAGGCTACAACTTTTACCACACTTTTCTGCCACCAAACCAAGACCAAAATACTAAAGGTGGAGGAGTGCCCATATTCACCAAAGATATTCACACCTCCAGGCTAGTTGCCCAACACAATGCATCTGAAATTCTCCAAGTGCAACTAACACTAGGTAAGACTGCAATCCAATTTGTAGCTTGCTACAGATCCCCCACCATGCCCCAATATTCTCACTACACCTTTCTAAACATACTGGAAAATATTAAGATACAACCAAACACCCTAATACTGGGTGATTTCAGCTACCCTACCATTAACTGGGAAAACTACTCGGGTACCAACACCTTTTCCCAATGGTTCTTGGAATTCACAAATTCCAATGCCCTGGATCAACTAAGCCATTGTCCCACCAGGGGCTCCAGTATCCTAGTCCTGGTCATTCCCAACATGGGAGATAGATGCTCCAGACCAGTGGTCAGCCCTTCATTGGTCAGGTCTGACCATAAGCTAATCACCCTTGACATCCACTTCCCACCCCCACCCCCAGTAAGGAAACCTCCGTAAAAAACTTCTCCAAAGCCAACTTCATGTTACTCAAGTCAGAAGTGACAAACTTCATGACACCCATGCAGACGGGAGCTTAAAGTTTGACTGCTGAATCCTACACTAAGGCACTGTATGAGCACATCCACTCGTGCATGAATCGTGCCATCCCAAATAGAACTAAGATGCTCTCCTCCAAAAAAAGGAAGCCAATCTTGTGGTTCCCTGCCATAAACAAACTATACAACAGAAGGAAGAAACTGTTGCAGAAAGGGGAAAATCCCAGGATGCAAAAAACTCCCATACCAACCTCAGTAAGAAGCTGAGATCCCTCTTAAAATCTTCCAAAGCTAGTTAACGAAAATAAAATTGCCAAAGATTCCAAAGACAACCACAAGGCATTCTATAGTTATGTCAAGAATCTAAATGGCAATGCTCAGATCTGCTCTGAGCTACAACAGAATAGCATTAAATATACTGATCCCAAGGATATTGCCAATATCCTGGCAGATTGATTTAGTGCCAACTTCACCCCCTCTCACCCCCTAAAGGGCCCATCTCAATACCAAAAGATTGCCAAATTCTGGTAATCATGGCCACACAGGTAGAAACCGCACTCTCCAAAGCTAAGAATACAGCATCCATAGGACCAGATGACATCCCAGGCTGTGTACTACATGAACTGCAAAATGAACTGGCACCTCACCTAAGTGTCATGTTTAATCATAGCCTCACCTCAGGCTTCTTGCCCACTGAATGGCACACAGCTACAGTTATCCCACTCCACGAGGGGAGATCGACCTTGGATCCCGGGAACTACCATCCCATCAGTCTGATGAGCCTGATCTGCAAGGGAATGGAACGCATTATCATGGAACTTATAAACAAAGACATTGGCAACCTTCAAACACTGGACCCCACCCAGTTTGGGTTTGTGAAGGGGCGATCTTGTCTCCTGAACCTGATTGACTTCTTCGAATCAGTCTTCAGAGCTGTGGATGAGGGTAAGGTGGTCCACACAGCCTATCTGGACCTCACCAAGGCCTTCGACACCATGCCCCACTCTGGAATCATAGATAAACTTACTAAGTTGGGCATAAATCCCTACATCACTCAATGGGTTGCCAACTGGCTTACTGACAGAACCCAGACTGTAAAAGTAGCCAACTCCAAATCCAGCTCCAGACAAGATGAGTACCTCAGGGTTCAATCTTCGGACCACTCTTGTTTGGCATCTACTTCTCTGAAGTACAGGCCAACACTAAGGGACTCTGGCTAACAAAGTTTTCAGATGACTGCAGACTGGGAACCATTATTGAATCCCCAAATGATGTGGATATTCTACAAAAGGGCCTTACAGAAACAGATGCTTGGTGCCAGAGCCATGGACTCAAGCTTAATGCCAAGAAATGTATAGTTATCCCCTTTGGAAAAAAACATGTACCCATGAATTACCACATAGATGGCAGTACACTAAACACCGAAATTGTGATGAGAGACTTAGGGACATAACTACATTGCCACAACAGTCAGGAAATCCTTCTATGTGGCACACCTCATCACTAAAGGCTTTTCATCCAGAAAAAAAGGAGGTTATTGTCCCACTGTACTCATCCTTAATTAGACCCATTATTGAGTACAACTCCCTGTTTGGAATGTACCTCACAAGACATCTGCAACAGCTGGAAAGGCTGTAGAAATACCTCACTAAAAGAATCACAGACCTAAAGCAGATGCCCTATGCTGACCATCTAAAAAACTCCAGCAATACTCTGTGGCATATCGTCTACTCAGAGGTGATCTCTGCTTAACATACAAGGCCATGCCAAACCCTGAGCTGCTGGACATGCTCCACCTAAAGAAATCCCAATCCCTCATAGCCACATACTCTAGGGATCTAAACCTTGTCATCACAATGAACAAAACATGCTGGAGGGATAGGTTCCAGACCCAGAGACTCCCCATACTCTGGAATAGACTGCCCACACATGTCAAGCAGAGCGCCTCCTTGGCCCTCTTCAAAAGAAACCTTGATGATTGGATGGGAGATAGGAAATTCTCCCCGGGGATCACATCAGTCTTCCTGCTAGACAGGGGTCCAGGGAAGTAAATATTGTGGGAAGAAATATCCATGGAATTGTTATGGCTAGGCTTGTATAAGCCCTAGGGCCGATAGCCTAGTACCAACCTATGAACCTATAATGGTAGCAGAGCAGATAGTGAATGATATAAAAATATATTTCTTAAATAAGAAAATAATGAATAAAAACAAAAAAATCACAGTATGAGTACAGAGATGAAATAAAAATGCTAAGAGACACAGACACCTTAGTGAATATAAGAAATTAAATCAAAATTAAGATCCAATAAAGTTTGATACAAGGATAGTTGCTCACAGGTCTACCCAACCTATTCAATTGAAAGGTTGTTTCACTGCAACTAAAAGGTGACAAAAGCCATTTTAAATGCATCATGAGTTGAGGGAATGACCTTACTAGTCTACCCCACCTCCAAAGCATTGCTTACAATACAGATTCTGCAAGGTAAATATGATACCCAAGCAGGAAATGAAAAAGTAATGTTTTCAGTAAATATAGCATAGCAAAGGTAAGATTCATAAGGACCATTGACGCTAATGTGCAACACCTTACGTATGATGACATGCAAATAAAAATGTTTGTAAAATACCATATACTAAATAAGTGTGTGTGTATGTGTGCGCGCACGCGTGTGTGTGTGTGTGTGTGTGTGTGTGTTAATATACTATTTCAGAGCAACAGCAGTAAGAATAAATCAATAATAGGACAGGACTTTTTCTATGTCTTTTATAAAGGAAAGATGATATAGTACTAAAACATACAGACCTTTTCACTTTGTTGTTAGCCAGTCCCTTTCTTGCAATAGATCTAGAGTCAGTTTAATGTTAAAAATCTAAGAAATCATTTGGAAACCACCCGTCAGCCTGAATTCATGACACTAACTTTCTAAATGAGAGACAATAGCCAGGCATCCACATATTGTTGCTGCATCAGGGGAGATTTGCAGTAGCTCTGGAAGATGCTTCCCCTGTGAATGTATTCATGACTCCTACATAGTCTAGATCACAAGCACATAATGGTTGTTCAGCAGTAAATCACTATGCAAAATTCAAGATGTAGGATTCATGAATTATGTTCAAAATAAACGTATTTTATTAATTGGTCGTACAGTACAGCTGTTTTTCTGCATTTGGAATCTAAACTGTTGCAGAAATGAACATATTCTGAAAAAAATCCATTAGCCATAGTGGTATGACTTGTTAAGCAGTTTTGTTTTTTATGTGTTGCAAAGTTTCTCAATTAATAAAATAGAATAGACTGCTTGAATCTGTTCTAACCTACGCCATTTTTGAGTGGGCTTGCACTTGTGTAATCACAGTAGATAGGTTCAGAGTTTCTACTGAAATATATGCAGATTATACAAAAGATTAATATGCTTTTGAGCATATATACCAACTGCAATAAACTCGCTGAAGTTTCAGCCACAAAACAGTCCTCTAGCAATTAACCTGTGCAGTGTACTCTTCTTTTAGTCCAGTTAGCAACTAAGGTGTGCAGTCCTCTACCTGCTTCTATTCTTTATAGCACAAAGCCAAGGATCAACATACTGGTGTGTATTTAAGTACCCATGATTTCATCAGTTTATCTCAATCATTTAGTGCAAAGGGCAAATGAGAAGATGTTTGTCTCAGAGCCTAAATGACAGGATCAGAATACTTTTCATGCAGTAAAACTGATTTGGAATAGTAATTTTTACCATAATTCTTTATTAATTGTGCTGCTTGATCATTGTACTTGGCAGGCTTGCACCCACCCCCCCACCCCCACCAAAAAAAAAAAAAAAAAAGATTTTTTAAGGAGAAGATTGTTTTTCAACATTTGTTCTCCTCTGGGTTTTCAGTTTTTGTTTTTTTTTTGGCTTTTCAGCACTCAGTATTTCGAGTGCCAGTATTTCAATAGGGAGCCCAATGCCTCTTTTTCTTGTCCATTCTGATAGATATTTTAAAAGTATTTTATATAGGATCAAAAACAACAGTCCAAGTGTTTAAAGACAGGAATCATTTAAAACATAATGAAATGGCCTTTTCTGCAGTAATGTGGGTCTGCACAATAACAGATCACAATTCAAAAACAATAAGATGCTATTAAACATATAGCTATCAAAGTTTTTTTATGAACAGTCTTGTTAATAATTTAAATAACTACACTTTTCTTAGCACAGCGCTTTGCAAAACTGATGAGCTACCAATTCCCCTTGTCATTTGTATTAACATAAACTTCTACATTATTTTTAAGATTAATCCATGTGTATATATGTGTGTGAGTGTGTATATATATATATATATATATATATATATATATATATATATGGATTCACTTTATATCCTCGAAATACTGAAATGTCGAAATTCAGTATTTCGAAGCTATAAAGTCGAAAATTTAAAACCACGAAAACTCAGAACCGCGAAATTCAAAATCTCGCACACCGGAGATTTCAAATTTTGCGCTTCTACTCCACACACACACACACACACACACACACACACACACACACACACACACACACACACACATCTCCCTCCCCACACACAAACACAAGCTCTCTACTACATAAAAGAAGGGGGGGCAAACCCCCCTGCACCCCCATGTGGGGGGCAAGCCCCACACCCCCCCCCCTACTTAAATATTCTCACTCTGAGGTCACCCTACATACAAACACACACAAAACACCACCACACAAGCTACGTTTTCCTCGCACACACACATCACAGAAACAAAACACACTGACACACACCACAGCCCTTACCCAAAACCCTTAACACACACACATTTACCCGAATCCATAACCGTAGCGAAACCTCAGAAGTGCAAAATTCAAAACCTCTGGTATTCGAGGTTTTGAATTTTGCGCTTCTCAGGATTCCACTTTATGGGATCAAAATTTTGAATTTCGATATTTCAGTATTTCAAGCTTCTAAAGTGAATCCATATATAAACACGTACATAAATATTTTAATTCACTCTACTAAAGAAGCGGTGTACATACATTCTGCATATTGGTTTTATCAAGCCTTGTAAAAACACAGCCCCCAGCTGGAAACTAAGAATAGTGCCAGACAGTATCAGTAAAAGCCTTTGAAATGCTGGTTATAAGTGTCCAAAAGTTAGTTCCTCTGAGGCAATTTAAAAAAAATCATGGAATGCTAACAATTCAATAAAAAAGGCACTTAAAAATTTTATTCCAATCCTGAGGATTTCACTGTATCTTAATCCTGATTCACATGACACAGACTGCCTTTGTAAGTGCATAGAATGTAGGTGTAACTCTGTATGCAATAAAAGTAATCCCTGGGATTCAATAAACTCTGTGTAGACTGTGCACAAAACTTACACAGAGTTTACATGTGTGCACAGTGGTGCAAGCCAGTGTGTGACGCACAGCAGCACGGAATGGATATTCATGCCCCGGGCCATGTTTAAGTGAGGTTTCATGGCTGGCAAAAGTGTTGCCATCCAGGAAACCATGTAAACAAACATGGATAGCAGTCCTGTTTAAAGCAGAGCACTTATGGTCTGCACTTTTGCGCGGAATGCCACAAAGATCACCAGGGCTTCACAGATAGCTCTCAGTCTCTTAGTTCAACACATCTGCACAAAGGTCAACATAATGTGATGACAGTGACCTAGAAATAGAGATATATATGGCACAGATGCCTTACAGAAACATGTATGTAATAATTAGTCACATCAGTCCTGAGATCATCCCAGAGATATGATAAAAAGACACAAATTTGATAAGGAACACATCTGGACATCCTGTGAATATCTGGACAGTTCAAAGGTATGAATGCTAAGTACATGGTTCAAACAAAGTACAGAACAGTGTATCTATAGTGCAGAGTATTGTGATATCCCATTCCTGGCATTCTGTACTGAAGCTGTATAAATTATCTCCAATGTACATGGACTGCCATGAAAAATAAACGCTCAGGGGAAGTGTGTGTATTGAAAAGGGCTACACAGATTAATTGTAGGAATGAACACAGAGAAAGAGGACAGGTGAAACAACCTAATGCACAGCAGATGAGGGCATATCAGTGGAAGATGGCTGTAGCAGGAGCACCAATCACATATCTATGTGGTACAGTTGGAGCTGCACAGTGTAGATGTGTTTTATGTGACTGTCACACATGGTGACATAACAATGGGGAGGATGTCTGCGTGAGATAAGCATCCTTACATGAATAATGCAGAGGCCATCTATCAGGGATCTGACATACAATTGTGGTAGGGTACATGTTGTGAAGCTGTGCAAACTGATTTGCCTGAATATGAGTGCAATCTCAGCAGAGGTATCCAGCAAGTGGGACACAGGTAAAGGCTTATGGAAAACATGAAAATAACCAACCACAACCATGGACAGTATCAGAATAATACTACCAGCAATCCCATGCATCTAATATAACATGTGATTTAGAGTGTTAAGATGATTCTGCACAAACACACTTGAAAAGCTGTTATGATACATCCACACCCTATGAGGGTAAGCACACACACTGTCCTGGCACTGTAACATCTGCTGGAGATGTTAGGAGGACACTGCTATACCCGAATGCAACATTATGAGCACTGCAGGTTAGTTGACTGGTGTGCGTGGCATATATATATATATATATATATATATATATATATATATATATATATATACATACACACATATTTATATGGTACAATCCACACTGCCATGAATGATGTACATGCCATTAATGTTGTCAAACACCTATGTATGCAGTGTGTACATCAGCAGAACAGGTAGCACACATGCATCTGGTGTAACAACTTGATTGGTGTTCCTTATCATCAGGCAGTCATGTATATGCCACAAAAAGAATACCTAAGTATGGCCAATAAGCTGTGTGACAGCTCACTGTGATAAAGGTGGTACACTTCAGTTACACTTCACTGGAAGATGTGTAGGGCAGTACATGAAGAAGGGTGCCTTGTACTCAGTTATTGGTGTTATGAAGGCTGGGGACTATGAAGGTATTTTGGCCTCTGATGTGGATGTCCTTCACATACTCAGTACTTATGTTGCATACAAGGGAGTAGTCAGCACTGTGACCACATGCTGGTGGATGTTCCACTTATCTACCCCAGGACACAGGACACATACCTGTTGGTCTGATTATAGGGTGTGATGTCCACATTATACTTGAGTTGTGTGTTTGTTTTCTTGACTTAAACCCCCCCCTTGTTTTTTTGTCATTGCAAGTGTTATCATGGCTGTAGCAGCAGTCTTTGGTATGGGTTGATACCATCTGTATTATACACAGTTGGAGTCAATGATTGTCCATGATCTGTAGCCCTTTTGATAGCTGTTTGGATACAGGATGTGTATGTCATCTGTGATGTCCGTCACTTAAATAATGTACAGGAAAGGGCCTAGCAGACAACCCTGAAGTATGGATCTGATCACTGGACTTGAGATTATAGGTCACTTCACATATCTCAACATAGTGAGATGCCATGTATGTGATTCACTGGTCTACCTATTTGGTGATATAGCTGTTTATAGCCACATATGACAGTGTTGATTTAATACCTCGCTCTGGATTTGTGTCAAATGCCTTGACCTGGGACCTGGTCAAGTTCCACAAGATGATACTGTTGTCATCATACATGCCCTTGATGACCTCTTTGAGGATATCTAACTGAAGTAACAGACATGATGTAGCATTAACAACTGACACAGGTTTGTTGTACCCAGCTGGAACATTACTAGTGTCCATTTAGAAGAGGTCCATGATGACATATTGGTCTATCTCACAGCTGAGGAAAGTCTGGATGTCTCTATCCATGCATGCATCACGTGCTGTCCCCCAACACAGATGGATGGATGTTGATGTACACCCTTCTACGGGAACATATCCCATGTGGAGGGTGTGTTGAAGTGTGTATTCAATGGTATCAGAAAGGTGTATGTGCTGAGTCACACCATAAGTGTTCTGTGATGTTGTCACAGCCCATTGATTCCATTTGCTAGGCCTGGATGAAGATAAGACAGTGCATACTGCCTATAGTGATCTGGCCTAGAGTTTTGACACAATCCCCCATGCAGTTATCACTGAGAAACCCTCCCAGCTGGGGATTAACCCTTATGTCACTAGATGGGTAACCAATTGGCTCACTGACAAAACATGTACTATGAAAGCTGGTGAATCAACCTGTGCTAGTAGAGCTGTCACCACTGGCAAAGCCCAGGGATCTGTACTTGACCCTTCACTGTTTGGACACTATTTTTTGACAATTCAGGCTAAAATATATGGCCTTTGATTTATCAGGTTTGCTGATTCTTGCATATTGGATGCAGTCACCGAGTCCACCAATGATAATAACATAGTACAGGATGAGCTAACACAGGCAAATGATTCGTAGGCACATGATCTACAGATAAATGCAGAAATGTGTCTTTTTTATGTTGTCTGCCTGAAAAGTGGAATTCCATGTTAATTGCAGCATTGACAACAGTCCTGCTTTGTTGAAACCCAGTAAAGCAAGCACTGGGAACACATGTAAATAGTGATATGAACTTTGACCACCAAGTGTCCACACTGGTATCGAAAGCCTACATTGTGCACATCATAAGTCATGCCATCATATTCAGATTTTAGGATTGTATGACAGCACTGTACTCAAACCTCATCAGAACACTAATAGGGTATAATGCTCCCTTTTGCATGTTCCTCACCAAACACATGCAGCAGCTGTTGAGACCATAGGGCTTTCTCATCAAGAAAACACAGGGCCTACAAAGCATGCCATGATGTATATGGATAGATTAAAAGCCATGTCAATGTAATCTGTCTCATATAGGATGATGTGACTTCTACCTGGCCTCCAGGCCAGTTTCTGACCCTGCCCTGGTGTGAGTACTCCATATCCACAAACCTGATACAGCTGCTGACATCAACAGTATCTGTTGAGGAGAATATGCTCTCTGTAATGTCAAGGAAAAGAGCACACACACACACACACACACACACACACACACACACACACACACACACACACACACACACACAGTTGACTGCAGTGAGAATAGAACTCCTACCCAAGTACATGGACTACAGAACTCAGTACTTTATGCAAGCACCACAGCACAAGTCTGACTTGGATTGTCTCAGACAACACTTTATAGCTGATGAAATCAGCAGTGTCTGCTTAGGAGAATATGGTAATAACCATGTCTCACGTGCTAGTGTAAAATGCTCTTTGTAATGTCAAGCAAGAGTGCACACACACACACACACACACACACACCTGACTGCAGTGAGAACAGAACCTCTACCTATAGAAGTACACAGACTACAGAACTCAGTACTGTATGCAAGTGCCACAGTACAAGTCTGACTTTTACAAGAGTGCAGGTGAACTTATAGTAGATAACATCAGCAGGCCATGTGAGAGACATGTTAGGAGACCTGCATGAAATGGAGGTGTAGGCATGTGCAAGTATCAAAATACTGTCAGTCAAGGGCAGAGCCTAGATGGCCAACTGAGAGCAGTGAATTCTGAGAGCTCCATAAACTAGTATAATAATATAGGAAAATGTTATTATTTTCAAGTTTAAAATGTCATGAATCTATAGATAAACTACTAAACTACATAAATATCAATTTTGGTGGAGATGTACAAAAATTTTCCTGTCAAGTAACTTGGAGATATATTGAGTAAATGAATATGAACAACTGAAGGAATTCTCATCCAGATGTTGCTTTGAAAAAAGAACTGCAATTGATGACATCTACCTTACAGGAACTATCTATGAAGATGGATGGCTCTAAAAATGACTTAGAAAACCTCAAATTAAATTCTCAAAAAACAGACTGATACTCTTAAGGAACTATTACAGCAACACCATATAAAAATAACAAATATAGAGACTTTTCTAAATGACATTGAAGGGAGACTCAAAGAGGAAGAATTCCAAAAATAATTTCTGCTTAAAAAGAATACATGGCTGCTTAACAAAATAGATGACTTAGAAAACAGGGAAAGGAGCAAGGTTGCCAACCGTCCAGAATTCTTCTGGACTGTCCAGAATTAAGGGGCACTGTCCGGAAAATGGACTGGACAGCATATTGTCCGGAATAAATACCGGAAGATTAATTCTCTTTTAATTGAAAAAAATACATTTTTAAGGGTGTTCTTCTTTAAGAACACCCTTTGTGTCTGGTCACACAGATGCAGAACATGAAAACAGTCTTCTGTGTTTATGAGTGTGACTGATTGTTTACTTTTTGTCTTCTGTGCGTGCAGAATTTGAATTCTTGAAAACATCTCTGAACTGTGCAGCAGATCAAGCAGACAAGCAAAGGCTTTATCTCGCAGTGAAAGCAGTGCTCTAAAGCAGCTAGCTTTTCCACCTTACTTTTTTAACAGATGCAAATAGAACTATTTGTAAGTAGTTTTCTAGCAGGCTTGAAGACAGATATCAACACGCTTTTACTGCCTTTTGCTGAATTTTACATTTTGAAGTCATTCAAAAATGAATTTCATGAAGATTCATCACAAACCATTACCTCAATGTCATTATACAGCACAAAGAAATATCTATTTGAATTCTCAGTCTGGTATATTTATGATTTATTTCTGTGGATAGCAACTAGGATAATAATGGTGTTTTTTACTGATAAGAAAATGTTGTTTTACTTTGATTTAGAAATGGTTAGAGACGTTACTTAAACATGTACATTAATTTAAAAAAAATGGTTAGAAAAGTTACTTAAACATGTGACCACATTATTTATAACAACTTCTATACTGGGTTTTAAGAAAGCTATCACCAAAGTTTTCCAGTGCTATAAATTATTCAGAGCAAAATGAAAGTATAATGAGACCACCTTTACTTAGGCTTATTGCTTTTATATGGACAAATAAACATAATTTGGTTTATTTCAATAATTTTGTAAAGCATGAGCTTTTTATTACCCAAATAGGTCACACTGATGTTTTTGCCTTTATATTACTACAGTGCAGCTGGACCTGTTAAATGGTATATGGGACTCTATAGCCATCTGTCTGTACATGCAAAGATAAGCACTCAACAAAAGATAAATGTGAACTATACAGACTTACTGTAGTGACTTGTGATATGCTGGCATACAGTATTTAAATATGTGTAATATATATGTAGCCTGTGATACTGGCTCAGAGTATGTTGATTTGTTTGACGTGTTTGCATAATATATGAGTGTGTGGTGTTACTGTACATGTTGTGTAGTAATGATATGATCCTGAAGGAGATTATGTACAGCTGGTAAAAGGAGTCTAGTGAAGCCCTCCATATGTGGAGATGGTTACAAGAAAAAAAGCTAATTTGTGTAATGATATATATATATATATATATATATTTGTTTTTTTGTTTTTTTATTTGTTTTTTTCTGTGAGACATATTGGTACTGGCAAAGTTTTTTGTTGTCTGGTTGTTCTCTATTAAATAAAAAAATCTCAGTTTAACTTTATGCATGTATACCCCCTACATGTCTATGCACATATACAAAATGTAATCAATTGTTGGTTAAATATTGTACCAATTCTGTTTAACCCTGCAGCTATCACGATTGTTATGATGGAACTGACATCCTTTTCTCTGGCTATAGATTTCTCTGCCTGTAATGCATTCCCAGTACACATTGGCTCTTTTCTCCTACTCTGTCTCATGTATAGCTTTTCTACTAGTTTACATGGCTATGAATAGCTATAGAAGACTTCTACAAATGTAGCTCTTATTTTTTCCTTTCCCTATGAAATTAATTGCCTACCAGTTTCAGACTCTGCATCTGTTTACTTGTTAGTAGGCAGATAAATAGATTGATTAGATTTATAGACAGACTCAGTAGACATATGGATATGAAGATATGTAGATAAGTAGATAAATAGATAGACATATTGATAGATTAACAGATTCATAGATTAATGGACATTTACTAGACTAATGACCAAAGGGGCCTTTCTAAGCCTAGCCGAGTTGTAGAAGTAAAGCAGAAAACAGTATGCACACTCAGAGTTTTGAACAGTGTTTATGACAACTGGGAAGAAATGGAGAAAGAGCCAAGTAATGGGACACTGGCATGGCTGTGTGGGAGGGGACAGCAATACCAAAATTACACACATTTTGCTTTCACATACATGTCCAGAATTTTTGACATCAAAAGTTTGCAACCCTAGAAAGGAGAAACAACATAAAGATCTTTGGTCTGCCTGAAAACACTAAAGGTGAAGACATTATTTCATTCTTAACAACCTGGATTCCTGAATTTTTAGACTTGAAAGAGGGACTTTCATTTGGAATTGAAAGGGTGCATAGACCACTGAGGAAAGCTCCTTCTTACTCAACAAATACTCCACCTAGATCCATAGTTATAAAATTTCTTTCATTTCTGGACAAGGAACTAATATTAAAATCTGCTTGGAGAAAATCACCCTTAAAATACAATCAAAGCCTGATAAGGTTTGCCAATGATTATTCTTCCAGAATACTAGAACAAAGGAAAAATGTTTGACCAATAATAAAACTGTTGAAAGAGAACAACATTAAAGCACAGCTGGCCTTTCTAGCCAAGATAAAAATACTTTTTGCCAATGAGATGAGAACCTTTAATGACTTAGAAGAAGCTACTATATTCATCAAAAACAACAACATAGTGTCTATCCCAGAAGAAATGGAATGGATGGCCCCTACTCTTAAAAGAATAAAAGAAACAAATCCTTGCACTGATGCTAGAAAGAAGAAACAAAAACTGATTCCAAGATAGCTGTCCCAAAAAAATAACTCTTACAACTACATCTCTCAAAGTATCAACTGATATGGTACATCACTTGTCAACTGTTTTTATTTTAAAAAAAGTAGGGTTTCTTAAACAACTGAGAAACAGTAATGATTTATTCAGAATGTTCAGAGAGTCCAATAATTCTTCTCAATCAAAGATAGGTCCAGATGGGTCACTATTTACATTATATATCATCATCATCATCTTTCGGCTGTTCCCGTTAGGGGTCACCACAGCAGATCATCTGTTTCCATTTCTTCCTGTACTCTGCATCTTGCTCTGTCACACCAACCACCTGCATGTCCTCTCTCACCATATCCATAAATCTTATCTTAGGCCTTCCTCTTTTCCTGTTACCTGGTAGCTTCATCCTTAGCATCTTTTTCCCCAATATACTCAGCATCCCTCCTCAGCACATTTATTTATTTTATTTTACATTTGTTGACCGGGCTAGTCTAACTGGATATATGTCCATTTTCAGTAGAGGCCCGGGGAGATAAGCTCCAAACAGTTAAAAGAAATTCACATCAAAGTAATACATGCTTAAAAAGCAGATAAAATAAATTCACATCAAAGTAATACATGCTTAAAAAGCAGATACATGTATAGTAAAAGAGAAAAAGAGATAAAGATAATATCTGTTTACATATTATTAAAGTATATAATTGCAGTACATTTGACATTGATTAGTACAAGTACAGTTACAAGTAGACATTCAAATAGAATAAAAGCAAAATGTACATGTAATACATCCAGTAGTAAAGTGATTTTTTTTTTTTTTTTTACAAAGTAATTAATACTATGATGGAGAAATAGATCGTTAGATGTTAGGATGAAGTATATGCAGGGTTCTAAAGGTAAAGTTTGAGTCATATATCAGGAGCTAGATAGTCAGTCAGGATTAGTACAGGGGCACAGCCACTGTGTTTTGAGGAAGAGCTTAAGTTTCTTTTTAAATAGAGTTGTGGAGGGAATTGTAGATAGTTCAGAGGGAAGTAGGTTCCAGTGTTTTCCAGCAGTATTGGAGAAGAGGGAATCTCCAGCCTTGTTATTTGCTTTGTCAATGTTTACAAGAGGTTTGTGTGCAGATCTTAGAGACTTTAGGTTATGGTAAGGGTAAATTAGAGTAGATAGAATAGGTGTTTTGGTAGGTGGATACAGTATTTTATGGGTGATGGCTAGTTGATTAATTTTCAGTTGCTGCTGAAGTTCAAACCAGCCTAGTTGCTTTAAATTAATACAGTGGTAGGTTCTGAAAGGGTTACCTGTAGCAAACCTGGCTATGCTATTGTAGGTGTTTTCTAATTTCATAAGATTATGTTTTGACAGGTTAGTAAAAATGGGTGAGGCATAGAGAAGGGAAGAGATTAGATGGGAGTGGGCAATGGTTATTCTAGTTGCTGGAGTGAGGTAGGGTTTAATTCTGAAAAGAGAGCCTATTCTTTTATTAATAGTTTTCACAGTGTTCCTGATATGGGTGTCGAAGCTAAGGTTGTTGTCGATGGTGATGCCTAGCAGTTTGGTAGTAAGATCTTGGAATATAGGTGTGCCATTTTTAGATAAAATTGTAAAGTCTATTTGGGGGGATTTATTAGTAGGTGTGAATAGGAGGAGTTTAGTTTTTTTTTGGGTTAAGTAGGAGACAACGTTGTGTAAACCACTGTTCAACAGAGTTAAATATGTGTTGTGTCAGAGAGTGAAGTTCTGATACAGTTGTGGCTGAGCAAATAAGTGTGGAATCGTCTGCGTATTGTATGCATGTGGCTAGGGGAACTGCTTGGTGGAGATCATTTATGAATAAAGAAAACAGGAGTGGATCCAGTATGGACCCTTGAGGGACACCGATGTTAACTGGTAGATGGGTAGATAGAGTGGAGTTCCAGAGTACAGCTTGATGTCTGTTAGTTAAGTAGGACTTGAACCATTTAATAGGTAGAATGTCAAGTGAGAGAGATTGAAGAATTTGTATGAGTATTTGGTGGTTGACCATGTCAAAAGCCTTGGACAGGTCTAAGAAAAGTGCAGAGGAAAGGGTGTTAAGGTTACATTTGTTGTTGATGGTGTTTGTAAAGGAAAGGAGGGCAGTTGTGGTACTGTGGCAAGGTCTGAAACCATGTTGGGTATTTGAAAGCAAGTTATTTTGGAGAAGGTGGTCAAGCAGTTGCTTGTGGATACACCTTTCCATGATCTTAGATAAGGGGGAGAGTAGGGCTATGGGGCAATAGTTGGAGAGTTCAGTAGAATTTCCTCCCTTATGAAGGGGAATAATATGAGAGACTTTCCAAAGTTTAGGGACGTATCCTTCAGTGATGGTTCTATTGATTAGTATGGAGATAGGGTAGGCAATGGATTTGGCTGCTAGTTGTAAGTATTCTGCGGGTAGCAAGTCAGCAGAGGGAGTACATGGTTTGAGTTTTTTGATGAGGGAGAGAATATAAGCTGTTGGGACAGGTTGGAAAAGAAATGGGGGTGGTGGGTTTGAGTTAGAATTAGATATAGTTGCATTTTGACTAGAGAAGTGACTGGCAAGAGTTTGAATTGTTTCGGTGAAAAAGGTATTAAAGTCATTAGCAATTTGCTTGGGGTTCTCTTTGTCTGTACATTGTGGGTTGGGTGTGATGGATTGACCGGGCTGAAGTAACTGTTTAATGTTTGCCCAGAACTTTTGTGGGTTTTTCTGGTGAGTTTTCTGAGAATGTAGGTAATAGTTTTTTTGTTGGTCAATATTGCTTTTTTAGTCTCATTTCTGAATTGTTTGAAGTGCTGGTGATCAGCAGGGTTTTTAGTTAAGCGAGATTTGTTCCAGATTTTATTTCTGAGATGGATTTTTTGCTTAGTTTCTTTAGAGAGCCAAGGAGCAGATTTAGTTCTTATTCTAATAGACCGAGTGGGGGCATGGTGGTGGAGTATGTCTAGAAACTTAGTATTAAAGTAATCTACAGCTTTATCAAGAGAAAGGTGTTTTAAGGGTGACCAATTGCATGCTTTCAGTTCATTTTGAAATAGATCCAAGTTGAAGTTTTTCTTGGTTCTAATTGTTCTAGTAATGGTATGAGTGGGTGGATTTGCTTTGAGCCTGATAATATAGGTTAGTAAGTGATCACTTACATCGTCAGGGAGGGTTCCTGTTTCATAAGTGTGGGGTTGACTATTGACGAGTATCCAATCTAAGGTGCTTTCTTTTTTATTAGATTTGTTAATTCTAGTGGGGGAGGTAATAGTTTGTGAAAACCCATAGAGATTAATATGGGTAGTAGGGTGTTTGTTGCTGCAGGATTGCCAATCAATGTTAAAATCACCCAGGATAATGGTTTCTTGGGGTAAGTTTAGAGATAGCCAACAGAGGATGTTTTCAATGGTAGAGATGTTATTTCCTGGAGGGACATAGATGCAGATAATATAGATAGATTTGACTGAGTTTAGCTGAAGTTTGGTAATCAAAATCTCAGCATTAGAGTCCTGAGGTGGTTTCTGGTGGAAAGTGGTTATTTGAAGGACAGATTTGAATAAGACAGCTACTCCACCACCTTTTTTAGATATCCGGTCAAAACGTAAGATATTGTAGCCAGGCGGGATGACTTTGTTGTCTTTGGTTGAAGGTTTTAGCCAGGTTTCTGTTAGATAATATCAAAGGAATAGAGTTCCAAGAGAGCATGAAGTTGTGTTATTTTGTTGTTAATGCTGCGTATGTTGAGGTGAGCTATTAGGAGTGAGTTGGCTGTTTTTTTAAGTAGGAGGTTGGCAGTGGGGTTTGGTTTGAAGGGTAGAGTGGTAGAGGAGGTGTTTGGACCTGGGTTTGGGTGAATATCTCCATCCTTTAGGGAGAGGAGTATCTCCAAACCAACGTAATCTTGCCTCTCTGGCTTTGTCTCCAAACCGGGCTGACCCTCTAATATACTTATTTCTAATCCTGTACACTCTCGTCACACCCAGTGCAAATCTTAACATCTTTAACTCTGCCACATCCAGCTCTAAATCCTGCCTTTTTGTCAATATATAAGCCAAACAATGCAACATATAATACAAACATAGAAGTTTCTATTCCCCTACATGAAGTCAGTGAATACTTATCTTGTTCATTTTTCATTGATTTTGCTTACAATAATTTAAGTGATTAATTATCTAATTCAACAAGGTACTATTCATCAGAGTTCAGACTCAAATGTAACAAATTAACATCAGCAGTAACAGTAGAGTGTTTTGAAAAAAAATGCTGTCATGGAGACTGATGCCTTCTTCAGTTAAAGTATGATTTAGAAATGTCATGTATACCCTGGTTAAATAATAGTAGCAAGCTCTTAGTACAAATGTCATCATAATTCTGTCTAAATATAGTTAATATCAATTATGGCAGGTATCATAGGTAGGTACTAGGCTATCGGCCCAAGGGCCTACGTAAGCCTAGCCAACAAAGTTCCCTGGCTTACGCCACCCAAGAAAATTATTTTCCAGTGCCACTGTCGAGCAGAGAGACAGAAGTGGTCCCCGGGGTGTATTTCCTATTTCCCGTCCACTAATGAAGAACTTTGCTTGACATAGATGGGTAGCCTGTTCCAGAGTATGGGAAGTCTCTGGGACAGGAATCTATCCCTCCAGCATGTCCTGTTTATTGTGGTGACAAGGTTTAGGTCCCTAGAGTGTGTAGCTCGGAGGGATTGGAATTTCTTTAGGTGTAGCATGTCCAACAGCTCTGGGTTTGGCATAGCTTTATATGTTAGGCAGAGATCACCTCGGAGTAGGCGATATGCTATGGAGTAAAGCTGGAGTTTTTTGAGGTGGTCAGTGTAGGACATTTGTTTGAGGCCAGTAATCCTCTTTGTGAGGTACTTCTGTGGCCTTTCCAGCTGCTGCAGATGTCTTGTGAGGTACATTCCAAAAGGGGTGTTGTACTCTATAATGGATCTAATGAGTGTCGAGTAGAGGGGAACAATGACCTCTTTTTTCCTGGATGAGAACCCTTTTATGATGAGGTGTGCCACGTAGATGGACTTTCTGACTACTGTGGTGATGTGACTATCAAAGGAGAGACTACTGTCCACCTGGGTCCCAAGGTCTCTTATCACGCATTCGGTGTTAAGTAGATTGCTGCCTATGTGGTAGTTCATGGGTACAGAGTCTTTACCAAAGGGGATGACACTGCACTTTTTGGCACTGAGCTTGAGGCCATGGCTCTGACACCAGACATCTGTCTCAGTGAGGCAATTCTGTAGGATGTCCACATCATTTGGGGACTTGACTATGGCTCCTAGTTTGCAGTCATCTGCGAACTTCATTATCCAGAAGCCTTCTGTGTTAGCCTGTACTTCAGAGAAGTAGATACCAAATAGGAGAGGTCCCAGGACAGAACCCTGTGGTAATCCACTTGTCACTGCTTTGAGGTCAGATTTGGAGTATGCAACTTTTACAGTGTGGGTTCTCTCAGTGAGACAGTTGGCAACCCATCTTGTGAAATAGGGATTTATACCTAGTTTAGTGAGTTTAGCTATAATTCCTGAATGGGGGATGGTGTCGAAAGCCTTGGCGAGGTCAAGATAGGCTGTGTGAATCACCTTACCCTCATCTACGGCTTTGTTGACTGCCTTAAAGAAGTCGATCAGGTTCAGGAGGCATGATCTGCCTTTCACAAACCCGAACTGGGTGGGATCCAGAGTTTGGAGGTTACCAATGTCTTTGTTTATGAGTTCCATGATGATATGTTCCATGGCCTTGCAGACCAGGCTCGTCGGGCTAATAGGTTGATAGTTCCCAGGATAGTGGTGGCTCCCCCTTTGTGGAGTGGGATAACTGTTGCTGTGCGCCATTCAGTGGGCACAAAGCCTGATGCGAGGCTATTATTGAACATAGTGCTTAAGTGAGGAGCCAGTTTGTTCTGAAGTTCATGTAAAACGCAGCCTGGGATGTTGTCCAGTCCCATGGATGCTGTGTTTTTGGCTTTAGAGAGTGCAGCTTTTACCTGTGTAGTTGTGATTACAAGTACTCTGTATTCTTCCTGTATATATATCGGCCCTTTAGGGGGTGAGAGGGGGGTAAAGTTAGCACTGAACCTATCTGCCAGGATGATGGCAATATCAGTTGGTTCTGTAATTTTCTTGCCTTTGTGCTGTAACTCAGAGCAGATCTGGGTGTTGCTATCGGGATTCTTGACATAGCTATAGAATGCTTTGTGGTTGTCCTTGGAATTAGTGGTGATTTTGTTTTCGTAGCTAGCTTTGGAGGATCCTATAAGGGTTCTCAGAGCTTTTTACTGAGGCTGACCAGGGAGCTCCCCCACTCATGGGATTTTACTATCTTTTGCAACAGTTTCTTCCTTCTGTTGTACAGTTTGTTTATGGCAGGGGACCACCAGATTGGCTTCATTTTTTGGAGGATACCGTCTTGGTTCTGTTTGGGATAGCACGATCCATGCACTCGTGTAAGTGCTTATAGAGTGCATTTGTGTAGGATTTAGCAGTTGTAACTGTATTATCCATCTTCATGGGTGTCATGAAGTTCACCACTTTTGTCTTAAGAAGCATGAAGTTGGCTTTGGAGAAATGTTTTACTGTGGTTTCCTTAATGGGGGGTGGGGGATGGATATCAAGGGTGATTAGTTTATGGTTGGATCAGACCAACAAGGAGTTGACTTCAGGTGTGGAACTCATGTTGGTAATGACTAGGTCTAGGATATTGTTGCCCCTGGTGGGGCAGTGGATAAGTTGATCCAGTGCATTGGAGTTTATGAATTCCAGAAAGCGTTGAGCTAAGGAGTTGGTACACAAGTAGTTTTCCCAGTTAATGGTGGAGTAGTTGAAGTCGCCCATTATTAGGGTGTTTGGTTGAACCCTAATATTTTCCAGAACATCAAGAAAAGAGGAGTGGGAATCCTGGGGCATGGTGGGGGATCTGTAGCAAGCTACAATTTGGATTGCAGTTTTGCCCAGAGTTAGTTGCACTTGGATAACCTCGGATGCATTATGCTGAGCAACTAGCCTGGAGGTGTGGATATCCTTAATGAATATGGACACACCTCCAGCTTTGGTGTTTTGGCCCAGGTTACATGGCTGAAAAGTGTGGTATGAGTTATAGCCTGGTAGTGCAGGGGTGCTCTCTGGACCCTTGAACCAGGTCTCAGTCACTGCACAGATATCGATGTTCTCCATTTTAAGGAGTGCCTCGAGTGAGTGCATTTTGAGATTTAGACTTCTAGCATTGAGTAGCATTACCCTCAGTTTTTGCTTGCCTGTTCCTGTTATGGAGGTGAATTTGTTATTTGAACCTTGCCTAAAAAAGGCACTATAGGGGCAGCAAGAGCCTTATCCAGTATCCAGAATCCCAGAGGCGACAGGTGCAGGCCATCTGTGACAAAGCATCGTGGTCTGTTGGCCAGGTCATCCCAAGCAGACAGATACTGGATCCCCTTAGAATGACACCAGAAGCTTAGCCAATTGTTGAAGTCAATCATTTTGTCCTTATACTGTGGTATCATTCTGGGCGATGGCAGAATGCTACTCAGGGCTAGGGTCATACCTGCCTGGGCTACAAGATTGGAGAGCTCTTCCATGTCTCTTTTCATGTAGTCCAGCGAGGTACCTCTCAGGTCATTCACACCAACATGGACAATGACAGAGTCATATTTGTACTTGTGGTGGAGTGACCTGAGTGCGTGGGTTATGTGGCAGATCCTGGCACCCAACAGGCAGCTGATAGTAACCTTCTCCTTGTTTAGCCTGGTGAGTGGGACATCAGTGTGCTTGACTATAGAGTCACCTATGACTAGTGTGTTGGGTACGTTGTTTTGCCTTATTGGCTGTGGCTGAGTGGCACACTGAATCTGTGGGCTGTGTGTCATTTGGGTTGTGTTGGGGGATGGAGGTTGCTTGCATTTCTGCTTCGGAGGTCTCTTTTGCTTAGACAGATTATTATTGAGAGTGTCCGTGACTGTTTTTGTGTTACTATGTGTAGATTTTGGTGGTGTAGATTTACTGAGACTATGTGATGAGTGTGGTGTGGTGCAAATGTTTACCTTCTTCTCATGACTGTCAAGTTCAGTCTTGGTTGGAGAGAGCTTTATCTCCAGTTTGGCTAGATAAGTCCATCTCTCACAGGTTGTAGTGTTGGGTGGTAGGAGGAGAGGGTTGTCTGTGTACATGAGGCAATTTCTACATTGCTTCAAGATGCCCAGATTCATCAGATAGACAGGAGAGAAAACTGGGAGCAGACCCTTGGACATCCCTGAATAAAAAACTATTTTCCTCTAGATAAGTGAGGAAAGTGAGTACAAGAGCTGTTGTTCTCTAAGCAAGTGGGAAAAGTAAGTACAAGCTACAAGTGCTGTTTGATCAATCCTAATATGGTGTGCATGGATGCAGCCATGTTTGTCAGCTAGTACAAATGTCATTATTATTCTGTCTAAACATAGTTAATATCAGTTATGGCAGGTATCATAGCTTTGAGCGCTGTTTGATTAAGCCTGACATGGTGTGTGTGGATGCAGCTCTGTCTGGCAGCTGTTGCATGTTGCCGTTTTCATCTCCAAGAAGCTGTGGGTTGCAGCTTGTGATTGAGGTTTACTTATGCTTGTGCATTAGGAAGAGACATTTGGTGTTTTAGCCTGGATCCAGGGGAAGGAGGTGGATAAAATTGTGATTTGGGATATTTTGGAAGAGAATAGTTTGTTTCTGAGTGAGAGGTGGGAAGGCTGGAAGAATGTGTTCTCTTGTGGCGGCTTGTTGGGAGTTTTTTTTTTTCTTTTTTGATCTGTGCTCTCCATTCTTTTCCTGGCTGCTGCCTCGCTGAAAGGGAGAAAAGTGAAGCTTTGCTTCAGGTGCATCGCGAGCCTCTGGTATGCAGTACACAGACACACTAACAGAAACAGATGCTCCAAGGTTGCTATGGTAACAGAGACAGAATGATGATAATGCTTAAAGGCTCTAAGGAGCCTCTAAGATGATTCTCGGCAATGAAGTTATTTGGTTTTGAAAAAAAAAAAAAAAAAAATATATATATATATATATATATATATATATATATAAATAAATAATAAAAGGGCTGTTTTAGACCACATGTACACATATTGATGGTCTCCCAATACTTCGTTTAGCTCATTAAGTTGATTCTTGGTAAAAAAAAAAAAAAAAAAAAATTAATTAATAATAAGCACAATTTTATATTTAAAATGTATTTTGGTCCAAACACATTAGGGAATTACATAAGACTGGAAGTCTGAGTTATTGTGAAAGACTAAGAGCACTTGGTCTTGCTTGTGCAGTACCCTTTGCAGTGGTCTATGAGGTAAGCTTGCTTGGACGTGTTGGGCATATGGGAATAGCTGATTCTAGGGGTGTTTGGGGTTGCCAGGAAGTGCTAGAGAGTCATCAGATTTCCTTCGTGGAAGTATCTGTGGGAATGGAAGGTGTGTTGAGCGGTTCACTGGCAGAGTGGCCACTGCATGGAGCAGGCTGGTGAAATGGAACAGGACAAATATTGGTTTGGATATGTTAAGAACAGTCTAGAAACACACCACATGAACTAGTGAATGGTATTCTGGCAAAACTGGATGGGCATTGTTGCCCGTGCTTGAAGTACTGATATGTGTGTATGTAAGGATGGAAATATACTTATAACAAATAAGAAACTAGAAGGGTCTCATAATTTAAAGTCTATGGACTGTATAAGCGTGCTTGGAAGGAGCTAATATTAAGAATAAGCATTACAGTTTGTGGTCTCTCAAATAACAAAGCAACAGCCAAAACACACACACACACACTAGTTATGTAATGTATGATTTTAGTAAATCTAGACATAAAATATATAATCATCATATAAGATGAAGCAGTCTGCTGAATTTAGATATAAAAGATAGGTTTTAATAACATGGGCTTGTGTATAATAACTCTACTGTCTTAACTTGTCATAAAGGAAAGCATGATGATGTTCTTATATAAATAAATATGCATAACAAGTCATGTAATTGCTTTAACTTTAATTGTAGTTTTTGTAACCCATCTTGACCATATATAATACTTAAGCAGTTACCAAGGTAACTAATACTTTATACATGACATCAAACTGACAAAGTTGTTCAAGAGAAACAATAGAAGCCTGAACTTGAAATTCCACAGAATGTAACAATCATATTCTGAACAAATAGTGTTAAATTGACAATAGACACTCAGTTTAATAACATGGGCTTGTGTATAATAACACTACTGTTTTAACTTGTCATAAATGACCTACACTATATTGAACATCAAGGGGAAGCATGATGATTTTCTCATATAAGCAAATGTGCATAACAAGTCATATAACTGCTTTAACTTGAATTGTGGTTTTGTAACCCATCTTGACCATACATAATACTTAAGCTGTTACCAAGGTAACTAATGTTTTATACATGACATCAAACTGACAAAGTTGTTCAAGGGAAACAGTAGAAGCCTGAACTAGGAATGTCACAGAATATAGCAATCACATTCTGTACAAATAGTATTAAATTGACAATAATCACTCAGTTTAACCTTTGCTGATTATACAAAATAGAATGTTGCCATTTAAATCTAAAAACTTTCAATATATGCCATAAAATTGCAATTTATAAATATGGAAAGGGAATTTGTAATCATTAATCACAATAAGTGAATTTTTTGTTTTTAATCTATAATTTCACTCATTTTATAATAAGAAATGACAGCTATGAAAATTCTTATTTGCAGTAAATGGGGGAAGAGGGATCCACTGATAATTAAAATGCCCTAACTTTCATCAATGTTCACATAAAACAGACTTGATGCTTGAAGTAAGTTAGCAACAAACAAAGTGATTACTTAAATGCTGGCAAGCAATGAAATATAACTTCTGACATATCCAGTAATATACATTGTATTATAAACATTAGGCATAAATATTATTACCATCTGTTTATATTAAGTAATAAGTTTTGAAAGACTTCATCAATAAGGATGAATATGTTAAATAACTGTGTACTATAATCTTTTACTGAGGTTTTATATATATGATACATCCTACTTTACTATGATTGAATTGCTTGTCATCTATCCTATCTTTCATGTAAATATTAATTGCTTATACAGTAAGTAGACATTTATATTGTATTAGAATTCTCTCTAATCTACAATAATACTATATCTGTTCAAAATAATATAAATATTGCCTATTCCTATTACAAATATTCTCCATATGATAATTCAATTTATGGAGCTCAGATGTCCTGGATTGTCAAGGTATGAGTGATAATCTGATGGACTTAGGTTTATCCATCAGATTAGGAATGATTTTCATTCCATGGCTAGTGCGGATCTTAGTTTTGTTAACATTTATTAATTTAAATTTATTTTACAAACACATTTTTGGTATGCCTGACCAAAACATTACTTTATTGGTAAACACTCAAAGTATAAAACTGATAATTTCCTTTAAAAGCTCAAACACATACTTTATAGTTATCAGAGGAAAATATTTAATAGTCACAATAAAACAAAAAAATACATAGTCTAAATAACCTAAGATGGATTTAACTTTATTTTCTTTAAATACTAATGGCTTAAACAATCCTAGCAAAAGATCAAATCTACTGAAATATTTAAAACTGAACAAAGCACAAATTGTCTTCCATCAAGAAACTCATTTCAAAACAAATGACAATTACAAATGGAATCCTAAGGAATATATGATATTGGCCAATCCACTTATAAAACAAAGACAAAAGGGGTAACAATTTTATGGAAAACAAATGTGATTAACCCAGAAATCATTTATAAGTATGAAGACAAATATGGCCTTATGGCTTTAGTAATAGTTAAATATAATGACAGAATATGGGCCCTAGCCAATCTATACTAGTACCCAGGCATTGGAACAGGAACTGTTAAACACATTTGGATTTCATTTCCAATAATTATAAAGGCAACTTAATATTATGAGGAGATTTTAACTGTATATTTGGTATTTCTGAAACTACAAATAAGACTGCTGCGTACATCTGCTGTATCAAAAGCTTTAAACAAGTGGGTTGAATCATTTTATCTTGTAGATATTTTCAAATTTAAAGAAGATAAATCTTTGTTGTTTTCCCATCCAGATCACAGATTTGGTACCCAAATTAGAATAGATAAAACATTTGCTGCCCATGACTTACACTCTAAAATCATTAATTTCTCAATCACTTCCTGCCCCTTTTCAGACCACAATTCATTGATAGTAAAACTTCAAAATTGGTACAAACCATTAATCTTTAACTCCAGAATTCTAGAACATATAACTAAAGTTAAAGAGTTCAAACCCTGGTTATTATCTGAATTACAGTTCTTCTTAGATATTAATTACATCACAGAGATAAATAAAATAATGATATAGGACTCATTAAAAGCTTACATATATGGTAAAACCCTAACTTGGTATAAAAAAATCAGAGAATGGGATTCCGAATTATTGGATCTACAATCTAAACTTTTGTCAGTAAAAAAATCAAAATCATTTGGAGATGAAAAAAAAGCAGACGTATTAAACAATAAATACGATGGAATTCTTACACACAAAACTAGTTTAGATTTAGAAAAAATAAAAATTAATACCTTGGCCACTTCTCCCAAGTATCTACAAAATTTATCCACAAGAATCAAAATACAATCAAAAGCTAATAACATTAAAAGTATCTTCCATGAAAAGAAAGGGAAAAATGACTCGGATATAGGTGACATTCTTGATGCCTATAGAAATCACTATATAGAACATTTCCAAAAAGAAAATATGCATATCAATCAATTAAATCTAGATGAAAAATGTTCTAATATAAAAAATACCAGAAAAAATAAAACTCGATCTGCAAGCACCCATATCCTACAAAGAAATTACAGATACAATAAAAGAGGGCAAAAATAATAAAGGTCCAGGTATAGATGGCATAATTATGGAAGTATATAAACTTTTTCCTTCAAAGATACTATCCATCTTCCATAAAACTCTATTAGAAATTCAGTCACAAGCTTTAATACCACCCTCTTTGAGATATTCCTTAATCACACCAATCCTAAAGGAAAACAAATCCCCAAACCTCTGTACCTCATATAGACCTATATCATTATTAAATAATGACTATAAGATATTTATGACAATATTAACTAACAGAATGAAAATACCACTATCCAAAACAATAAATAATGATCAAACTGGATTTATATATCATAGACACACACATGATAATATTATCTCCTAGATTATGTTAATAAAGAAAATAAAGAAATGCTCATAATTAACTTAGATATAGAGAAAGCCTTTGATTCCTAAAGTGGGACTATTTATTCAAAATCCTAATGCTATTTGAATTTCCTGCATCCTTTGTTCATCTTCTAAAGAATATATATATATATATATATATATATATATATGGGTCTACCTGATTACGCCGAAAGTGGAAAACACCCCAACAATGAGATAACCGACACCAGAAGATCAACAATGGAGAAGACCGACAGTTGAAAAGCCCGACGCTGAGAACACCGACATGATAAGGTAAGTGTGCAATAGGGACAGACGCTAGGGTCAGGGTTCGGATAAGGTAAGTGTGTGATAGTGAGGGACATTAGGGTGTGGGTCAGGTAAGTGTGTGATAGTGATGGACTTTAGGGTTAGGGGCAGATTAAGTGAGTTAGGGATAGGGTATGGGTAAGGTAAGTATGCGATAGTGACTGACTTTAGGGTTAGGGGTGGATTAAGTGAGTTAGGGTTAGGGTGCAGGTAAGGTGAGTGTGCAATAGTGATGGACTTTAGGGTTAGGGGTGGATTAAGTGGGTTAGGGTGCAGGTAAGGTAAGTGTGCGATAATGACGGATCTTAGGGTTTGGGTTAAGCTTAGTGCATAGATAGTTGTGTATTTAAGGTTTAGTGTGGGTTTGTAAGGTTTTTGGTGTGCTGGTGTTGTGTGTGTGTTTTTCGGATAAGGTCTATGTTTTGTTGATTGTTGGGCATGTGAACTTTCGTGATTTTGAACTTTCAGTTTTGTGGTGTCGGTTATTTCGTTGTCTGTGTTTTGGCGTGTCGGTGTTATCAGGTAGACCCATATATATATATATATATATATATATATATATATATATATATATATATATATATATATATATATGCACACACATATATATATATATATATATATATATATATATATATATATATATATATACACACAAATAATTTAGCATATGTCAAGTTAGGTCCTTTTACTTCTGAATCTATACATATAACAAAAGGCACTAAACAAGGATGTCCCACGTCACTGATTCTCTTTGCTCTGGCTATTGAAATATTGGCAGATTAATTTCATAACAATATAAAAATCAAAGGAATAGATGTTTATGAACAATACAATTCTAAAGTAATGATATTTGCTGATGACACATGACTAACATTATTTAATACAAAAGAGACATTAGAAGAATTAGATATATTAATTGACAAATTTCACATGACTTCAGGACTCCATTCCAATAAATCAAAATCAAAATTTTTATTTTTAAATAAAAAAAATGAACTGCAGACTAAGGGGGATCACATCATAGGGAAACAAGAATCAACCTTAAAATATCTAGGAATTGAGTTGTGCAAGGATAATAATGAATTAGTCTCAAAAAATACAATAATATCATCAACACAATTAAAATCTCTGCAAAAATGGAACAAAATAATATCAACATTTGAAGATAGACTACAGTTAATAAAAATGGTTTTAATGCCCAAGATCATTTATATAGCCTTGGCAATACAACTGTTACCAGAAAAGAATATACTTAAAGAAATAAATGAATGCCTAATAAAATTGTTGTGGTTTCCCAAAAGAAACAGAATAGCTTTAATACATCATATCAGACCATGGAAAAAGGGAGGATTAAACTTTCCTGATATAGAAACATATATAAAAGCATCAATATCTAAAACAATCTCGGATTGGATAAGTCCAAATTACTCAGCAAATTGGAAAGAATTACTAACTGTAATATCAATAAATTAATTTGATTTACAAAAAATAATTTCAAATAAATATAAAGAATTTGCCATGGCACATATTATGCATTATTATGCAATATAACATAACTAAACTCACTAAAACTTATATGATTAATTATTACATTGACTCATTTAGGGAAATTATTAATGCAAATATAGATTTAAAATTCTGGCTTGATCTTTTAATACCATTTATAGTCACACAGAACTTTCCACATAAAATATATAGAGAAATTATTAATTCCTGGGAACAGAAAGCTTTTGTTTGTTGGCTCCAGTGTATTAAAGAACTAAAAGTTTTAGATATGCAAGTAATAAAACCAACATACAAAATTCCACAACAGGACTGGCTAACTATACAGAGTATTCTGTCACAAGATTTAAGTAGAATAATTAACAATTCTTCATTTAAAGAAATACCTAAATTTCCGAAGTACATATATGAAATCATATATAATGACTTTGAAATGGGAAACAGTATTTCAAAATTTTACAAAATATGGTGCTGCGGTAGCGTTGTCGCCTCACAGTAAGACGTTGTCCTGTTTGATTCTCAGCTAAAGCATCTTCTGTGTGGAGACATGCGTGAATGGGTGTACCTTCATTGAAGGTTGTGCGTCAGAGCTGGCAACTCGGCATGTAAAAATCTACTGCCAGTCATTAGCGGACCGGAGTTCTGCTGTGACGACCCCTAACCGGGAAAAGCCGAAAGACACAACAACAACATTGATAAACTATAAAACAACACCCAAAACCTCATTTTGGAAATATATAACAAAAGGACACTCAGTACAGTTAACTGAAGATATTAAAACAAATATCTTATTACTGATAACATATACATCCTTTACACAATACTGGAAAGTTTTTAATTGGAAATAATTGCACAGAGCATTCTTAACCCCAGACAGAATCAGTAAAATTAGTTCTTCCATAAAAGGAATATGTTGGAAATGTGAGCAAGTACACAATGCAGATTGGAACCACATTTTCTTTGATTGTGTTAAAATCAAGCCATTTTGGAATGGTATTAATAACCTTCTACAAGCTTTATTTAATGAATCATTTTATTTAAATAAAATTCTTGTATTATTAAATGTTAACAAAGGTCCTGATCTGAATAGGTCAAACATCTATCTAGTATGGACTATACTTGCAATTTCAAGGAAGTGTATAACGAAGATGGAATACAAACACAATACCAACTTTGGAAGACTTCCACAGCCTACTGAAGACCACAGCATTATTGGAAATTAAAATTAAAGAATTAAGAATTTTTCCAAAGCCATTTATCAACAACCCTTGGGGGAAAGTCTTATCATTGATTGACACTATACAGTAATTGATCAGACACTCTGATAATGGATTGGACATACTTATAAAGTAACTATACATTAAGATCTGTTATAGTGTCAGGCTAATGTAAATAGTTATTTAGGATGTTATGTATAAATACTATGGAATTCATTCAAATGTATTTGAAAAATAAAAAAAAAATTTTTGAGAAAAAAAAAAACATACCGTCAATCCATGGCACTGGAGCAGTAACAGTAGGATACACACATCTGCTCTTCTCTCTAAACAAAGATACACACACACACACACAGTTGAGAACCCTGGAGCAAGTTATTCTTTTCCCATTTGATTTGCAGATGTCCAGCATTTCCAGTAGGGCAGGGTCTGAGACTGCTTTGTAGGCCAGGCATATGTCACCGCTCATCAGCCTGCATGATACTGAGTACAGTGACAGGTCTTTCAGTCTTTCCATGTATATCATTTCTTGGATGTCCTGGATTCTCCTAGTCTCAAACCTCTGTGTTTTCTCCTATTGTTGCAATTGTCTAGTGAGGTACAGATAGAAGGGAGAAATGTACTCAGTTAGTGTTCTGATAAGGGTACAGTACAATAGAGCTATGACCTCCCTGGTCTTGAATGTGATGTCCGTATGCAGGAAGTGCAGAATGTGTGTCTCACCACTATGGACATATAGAGATTAAAGTGTAGATTGCTATTGACATGTGTTCCCAACTCTCAAAACAATGTGTTTGAGCTTTGAGGGGTGCTGTGTATATCATAATTAGCAGGGGTACTTTATTGCCAAAGGGGGTAATGATGCATTGTTTGTTTTAATATTCAGTCTGTAAGTTTGGCACCAGTCATTTGTCTGTGTCAGCCCTTTCTGTAATATATTACCATCATTGGGGGATAGAGTGCATCCAGTTAATGGTCATCTGAAAACAGACCATCTACTGTTGTCTGGGCTTCAGAGAAATAATTTTCAAACAGTTGAGGGCCAAGCAGAGATCCGTGTGGTATTCCATTGGTAAGTGAGCTAGTGGTGGAGGTGCAGTCCCCAACTTTAACAGTGTGTGTTCAGTCAGTGAGCCAGTTGGCTATCCATCTAGTAATGTATGGCTTAATTCCCATATGGCAGATTTCCACTATGAATAATGAATGGGGGATTGTGTCAAAGGCCTTGGATAACTCAACATAGGCAGTATGTCCAGTTATCCATCATCCAGGTTATTGTGGTCAGTATCAAATAAGTCCACAAGATTTAATAAGCAAGATCAACCCTTGACAAAAACAAAATAGCTTGGGTCAAGTGTGTTGAAGGTCACCTATGCCCCTGTGAATAAGGTCCATGCTGATTAATTCCCTAGCCTTGCAGATAAAGCTGTTTAAGCTTATGGGTAAACAGTTCTAGTTCTGCATGTTACCAGATTGATGTGCATTGCATATCATACAATATTTGATAATACTTTTTGTAGTGTAGGTGATATATTTGTGGAAAAAATACTCCGACACCAGGGTTGCAGTGCATGGGGGGGGGGGGGGGGGGCACATGGCAATTTTGTAAATATGTGACATATAGTTAGATATGGTCTTTAGTTTGTTATGTTTCCATGGGTTCCTATTACATTATCGTACTTCCAGAAGGTCGAACACCAGATGTTCGAACTTGGAAGATCAAAATGTAATAACATCAAAACAGCATTTTTTTTCCCAGGGAAAAAATTTGCTGTTCCGAAAAACACACACACAACACAAGTACACCAAAAACCTTATAAACCTACACTAAACCTTACATACACAGCTACCTATGCACTAACCTTAACCCAAACCCTAACCCTAAAATCCGTCACTATCGCACACTTACCTTACCCACACCCTAACCCTAAAGTCCGTCACTGTCGCACACCCACCTTATCCGCACCCTAACCTCAACGTCCGTCACAATTGCACACTTACCTTAACCCATTCTGTAACTTTCGCATCACAGTGGAAAAAATGTCAAAGCTGCAGAAACGTCCAACCAAATTCTTTCCCTGGGAAAGAAGTCAGGACTTCCGCAGCTTCAACATTTTCACCTTTCGAATTTCCAGGTTCGAACTACTGGTGTTCGACCTTCTGGAAGTTTGATTAGGTAATAGGAACCCATGTTTCCACATATAATGTCATGTCATAGACAGGAAATGGACAGTAAACAGCAGTAATACATAATAATATGTACTTTCCATAGAGTGTTGAGCAGCAGGTTTGCATAACTATTGGCAAAGTGTATGCACATGCAAGATACACATTTTCCATTCTTTTCCTGTTTGAGCATAGTTAAGCAGTGCACAATCATAAGACACATTGCAAAAAGTCTGACAGTTAGTCTTGACTCTATGAAACACACCTACTGCTAAACTGATTCTGTGGCAGCACATGTTAATGCATTGATACATTTATATTTGGGCCCAGATGATGCTGGGTTCAAATCCAGATGTATGTAATACTTTTAAATAAACATTCTTAAGGCAGTGACATGAATTCTTTATAGTACATGTGTGCTGTGTGTTGGCATAATGTAGTGAGGTTAAGCAGCATTGAATTGAAGTAACCGCAGCATTTTGCCCCTGCTCACCGCTACAGCACATCGGTGCACAGTGTGCACCTCTGTACAAACATGGAGCCTAAATGTGAAGGGATCCATTGCTTTTTCTGCTACTCATGTGTGTTGTGTGTGATTCTATTTTTTAACCAGATTAAAGGTGTTAAAATGGAGTAGATATATAATTAATACTCAACCCAAACAAAACTAAACTACTCATCTTCCAACCCAACAAACATACTCAAAACAACTCTCACTTTAACATCACGGCAAAAGACAACACCACTATATACCCAACTGAACACACCAAATTGCTAGGAGTGGAAATAGACAATAAACTAAAATTTGACATTCACATATCCATGACTATAAAAAAAGTCCACAAAAAACTAGGAGCGTTATACAGAAATAAGCAATTTCTCACCAAAGCAGCAAAGATTTCAATAGCAAATTCCCACCTTATCTCCACCCTACTTTATGCCTCTCCAATATATACCAACCTAAGGCAATGTGATATAAACAAGCTAGAGACCTGCTACAACAAAATCGCCAAATTCACCATGGGGCATCCTACCATAGTCATCACTGTCTCTCACTTGCTGAACTGGGCTGGCTTGAACTCCCTCACCTCCTTCAGTGGTATCAACTCTCACTCGCCCACAAACTAGTAAACCATCCACTAAATGTCCCATCCCTCCAGAATCTACTCCAACCCTATCGCACCACCAGACCACTAAGATCCAGCAGCAAAAATCACTTGCAGATCACTAAAGCCAATAACTCTGCTGGTGAAGCACTATTCTCTTGCGCCATAGCCAAATTATGGAACTCGCTCCCACCCACAATTACCTCCATACCATCATGCACCCACTTCAAAACTTTACTAAAAGCGCAACTAAAAACATGCTGGCTATGCTCTTGCAACTCCCACTCTAATATCATCCACCCCATCCAACCACTACCTTTCTTTCCACTCCACTAACTACCTTGATTATAGCAAGCTCAGATGCTCATAAGCCAGTACTTATTATACAGCACGAACTTCTTCTTCTTGTAACATTTGTTAACGTCTGGTATGCACTTCACAGATAAAGATTCTAGTTGTCTACTGATGTACTATGTTCTTCATCTGTAAATATGTTGTAAGTAATTACTATGTAAATTGTTATTCACTATGTAATCCAATGTATATACTGTCTGTTTATTTTAACTGTGGAGCTTTTCTCCCCGGGCCTCCGCTGAAAATGGACCTACGTCCAGTCGGACACTCCAGGTCAACAAATTTAAATAAATAAATAAATAAAATAGATAAAAAGTGGTGAAATGGGGAGCAAGCAGGGAGAAGAACAAAGGAAAAACAGAACAGGAATGTGCAGGGGGAGGTAGGAAAGAACCATAGCTGGCCATTTCTTTAACAGTGTAATCTGAAAATACGTGCAGAATATTAACTGAATTTGGATTTTCACTTCAACAAAGAGGGGTGACCACAATGCAATCATGTTAATCAAGTGTATCAGGAAGGCAAGTTTGCGAAATGGAGAGGAATGTGTGGGACCTCTTTTTTTTTTTGTGGGACACATGCCCATTTATTTATTTGAGAGAGAGAAGAATGTTGGGGAAGGAACATAAGTATGTCCGGCCCAGGTAAGTTGGGTAGGTGAGGAAGCAATTGCAGATAGACAAGACAAACAAGACAAGAGGCAGGTATGATGATGGACACAAAAGGTTGCGGGACACCATGATTGGGGTGAGGGTGGGCACAACTTAGGCCTGCAAGAGGGCACAGGTAATGCAGGGGCAGCAGAGGCCATGCTGACAGATTGCCTCCCTGATGTGTTTGGTATCTGTGCTGGAGCCATTGGAGCTGGGGCTGGCCTACCTTACTGAGCTGTGGAACATTAGTGATGTGGTACGCATGGATGAAATGGACACATTTTGGCGACACATAACAAAAATAAAAAAAATAAATAAAAAATAAAATAAAAATATTTTTAGAAAAAAAACAGAAATAAGGGTTGGGGTGAAAGAAAAAAAAAGATAAAACTAGTACTGTCATATGTGACAGACAATGCAATAATACCATTTTTATTAGACAACTCTATTATCTTAAGTTTTAGATTTAAGTGTACCTCCTGACAGATACTCACTATACTACAGATTGCTGAAAGTAATCCTTGAAATGTGCATATATTGCACATATGTGTGTTCCAGTTATACAGATTACAGTTTACAGCAAGGCATTTGTGACACTGGTATAGAGTTTTTAATTTAATGTACATATTATTGAAGAAATAACAGTATTGTATAGTCGTGAGTTGTGGTATTTGGACCTGCAACCTCTGACTAAAGTCTAATATTGGACTCTTACAACTGGTTTGTGCTACAGATTAATGCATGCATACTTGCTTTTACAGTTGGGATATGCATGCTCAATTTGATACAACTCTATAAAATACCAAAAAATCTATCTTTAACATTTACTGCTACAGTAACAATTCTCTTCTGCTGCATACATACCACTTGCTTCCCTTAGTCTCTCCAATCCGGCCTCACGGGCCTGGACATTGAATTCCTGATCCCTGGCAGCTGGGAAAAGAACATAAAATTCAGAAGACCTTCATGCATACCAGTCTTGCCTATAATAACTTTTCTAAGTCTTACAAGTACTCTCTTTAGTTGATACTTACACAGCTGTGGGATATCCCCAGTCCCTTCCCCACTAATGCTAGCCATGTCTACCAGCAGACCTAGAGCAATGGAGACTGATGCTTTCCCACCAGTTCTAGTTATCATGTTTACTGTAGTGCGCACACTCGAGCAACATGTTTGCATGATGTTAAGTGGAGAGCAGCAGTGCCAAGCAGTGAGGAATGAAATAATTGCAATTGGAAGGTTAATTTGACACTTGGTCCTAGTTTGAGGGGTGTCTACTGATGTGGCCTGGAAATATATAATGGAAATTGGAAGGTAACTGTTAGGTGAGTTAGTTTTGCAGATATCCACTGGGGCCATACATTTAATGACATGACACATTTGTTTTTACTGTTATACGTGGAGAAAATTTATTTTTACACTATGAGATTCACACCTAGGCATTAGGGACAAACATTTTCTTCCACAGCATTGATTTTCCATCTTTGCTGCAGAGGAAGTGTTGCTAAGACATAGTCAGGGATCATACATAAGTAGAGGTTGCAATATGACCTGTTAGACATGTATGTGTGTGATCTGACAAGGTTATTGGATATACAGGCAGTTGTGTATGTGTCTTAGGCAAATGTGAATTCCACACAAGTCCAGATAGCAGAGTTATACTTACAGAAATATACTACACAGTATACCCTCAACCATACATAATGGTGTCTCATCCATCATATATATAATTAATATCAGCTCCACTATCTGAAGTATTATAAGTGAGAGTGAGTGAGTGTAATGGGAAGTGGAACAATAGTAAGTGTATGGAGTATCTTGTATTAGAACCCTGGACCATGTGTTTGGCAGTTCTACACTTACATCTGTTGCCACAAGAAAGTTGAAATAACACTTGTCTGTCTTTCAGTTCATTGCTATAAACTGTGATGTCACAGCAGAAAAAAAAAAGTTGCACACCCTGTGCTATAACCCAGGATCATGTGTACTCCAGCCCTACACTTAAACCTGCTGCCACATGACTAGTTACATGACATTCTCTAATTAACTAATCATTCTTAAGGTCTCTGTGTTAACCACTGTGCAGCACTGCTTAGCGTGTTTGCACAGTGCCCAATAAGATTATTGAATGTATCCCGTTCCAATTTTTGGCTGTCAGGGTCCTGTCTGCTTCCTGGGTAGTCCCGTTGTCCAGTTTGTGCACTACCACACTTCACGCAAATGAGATAAGCACAGCCAAACCAGACATTCCTTTGCTGCATTCCCATGATTGAGCTAAGCACCACATCATGCAAACGCTGGCCCCCCAAAAAATAAAAAAAAAACAAGACAAAAAAGGGACAAGTAGTTGAAATGAGGAAAATGAATCCATGGCATACACACTGGAAAATGATGGGTCACATGAGATATGTCTACATAGATCTGGATTTGTACTCTTACTCCACTGAACCTTCAGAATACAGAATGTTTATCTTAGCCCTCTTTGCCACAAAACAGCTCAGCTTTGCAGCAAGGAACTGAAATCATTCTGCACACTAACTGCAGCATCATCTATAGTAATACGAAACTATACAACTGTTATTTGTACATTTATTATTTTTGGATGTTGTGCATTGTGATCACACAACCTGTTATGATTATTCAAAAGGAACACCACTAAGCATGGAGTCAAAGTCCAAGTTAGGGTTAGGTTTTAGTGTAGTTAAACTTTAATAGTCACTATTTATCACAAAGACTTCATCAAAAACACAGCTCAAAGAATAATCCAGCTCATTTAAATACTTAATGCAATAAAATACACTCCAATCAACTCTTAAATGAAACTGAAATTCAATATGCCTAAAGTAACTGTTTAAGCACTTTATAAAATTTAAAACACACTCTAAAATTAGAAAATTAAAAAATTATTTTCATACAAATTCATAATAATACATTTAAAACTAAAATTATTAAATATATATGTATTAACCATAAACCACTTACCTCCTGATAACAGGTCTTTTATCTTTTAAAAACACTTAATGTTGACAGTGTCATTTAAGCCAGGGGAAATGTATGAGGCCAAATGAAGCTGCCATTCTGCTTCCCTTTTTTCAATAAAATTCTTGTAACTACCTCCCCGGGGATCCTGACTCACTACTTCTATAATATATTTTATTTTCCAGCATTTGTTTGATGGAATTATACTTTTTGTACACAATATTAGGACCAGTACACAGAACAGTACCCAGATTTGACAATCATGTGGCCAAAGTGGTTAGAAAAACATTTTATATAGCCCACCTAATCATGAAGGGATTCACATCTAGATCAGGGGAGGTCATCGTGCCTCTTTACTCATCCCTCATCAGGCCCATAATTGAGTACAATGCCCCTTTTGTGATGTACCTTACCAGACACCTGCAGCAACTGGAAAGACCCCAAAAGTACCTCACCAAGAGGATCAAAGGGCTCAAACAGATGCCATATGCTGCCCGGTTAAAGAAACTCCAGCTCTACTCAGTGGCATACCGCCTGTTCAGAGGCAATCTGTGCCTGACGTATAAAGCCATGTCCAACCCGGAATTAATGGACATGCTGCACCTCAGAAAATCCAAATCCCATCGAGCTACGCGCTCAAGAGACTTGAACCTCAGCACTGAAATAAATAGGACATGTTGAAGGGACAGATTCATAACCCAGAGGCTCCCTTCACTCTGGAATAAAATCCCAGTCCAGGTTAGGCAGAGTCCCTCATTGACTCTCTTCAAGAGGAATCTTGATGAGTGGATGGGAGATCGTAGGTTTACCCCGGGTATCACTTCTGTGTCACTGTTAGACAGAGGCACAGTATACTAACCTCGAAAAAGGGCATAGAAAAATAAATTTAAAATGGGTGGCGAAAGCCAAACACATTCTGGCTAGGCTTATAAATGCCCTAGGGCAGATAGCCTAGTATGAACCTATGAACCTTGGCCACCTTTGTATCTGTATGCATTAGTTAGACATGTACTGATGTCATGGACATATTTATCAAGGCATTTCACAGGTATACATGATTGGCAGTACCTTAAAATGGAATGCACTGTGATACATATGTACACGTTTCAGGGACAGTTCATTTGATAGAACGTTTAGAATTTCAAAGATGGTTTGTTAGCAAAATGTATAATTTTCCTGTTCTTTTGCGGGGGGGGGGGGTGTCTGCATTTCTGTTATGGCAGAAACAAGGATGTGTTGCTATTGTTACTCTCCTTTATTTGCATTCAGCCTGTTGTTCATATTTGACATCTCTAGACTGTTTTATGTTTCTTCAGTGGGTAATACTGACATGCTGCCTTTTTCTGTTTTATCTGGAAACGGTTATTTTGTAGTTATATGATACTTATGTCTATTATCCTTCTGTTGACTTTTAGCACACCTAGGAGTATGCAACCCAGGCATGTGGATCCTCAAAGACCACCCTTCACTGATGCTGAAAATCAAGTGATAGTGGATGCCTTTATGCAACATGGTGCCTTCCTGCTTGAAATGGGACGGGGAGATATGGCACATAGAATGCAAATTTGTCAGCAGATTGTGGATGATGCTAATGCTGTGGGTGATCACGGCAAGACATATGAGCAGGTGCATCATAGGATTACTGACATGATCACATCTGCAAGGAGAGGAGCAGCTGCAGTGGGCTGTGATTGTATGGGTACCAGGGGTGAGCCTGCTATGGAGCCACCACTAACACCAAATGAAGAGTTCCTGTCAACTGTCCGGGATCCAGAGAGCTCCCAGGAAAGTGCAGAACAGCATGTACTTGACATCAGTGCAACAGTTTCAGGGACAGCAAGCATGTCCCAGGAGGAGCTTCCAGGTAGGCAATTGGTATATCAGTTGTTGAATACTGTTGTGTAGTAAAATAATTGAAAGCAATATGTTATTTCTGTGTCGCAAGAATTTTTTTTTTTTTGGTGGTGGGATTGAAAATTGCTACACTTAGCACATTCTGATTGATTAGCTTAGGTTGGAGTTGTCAGCCAAGTTATTACTGAAGGTATATTTAGTGGACATTTAAAGGGGTAAAAGTATTACCCCATGTGTTACTGTTATTTGTGATGATGTTACCCTTATCTTTTGCTTAGTTTCTTCCAGGACCATCTGGCTTATGGAGGAGAACCTCATCTGCAGATGGTAACCCAAACATTTTTATGACAGCACTGAGGTGCAATTTAAAGAAATATTTTAGTGTGTGATGTTGATGTCAGGACTTTGTGTGTATTGCTGTACTATCTGTAATAGTGGTATCACTGTTAGTTTGTTAGCATATATTGGACAATAGTAGTGTAGGTATTAATTTTTTCCTGTGTTTGTTGCTTTTTATCACAGGTAATCCTGACAGTGGAAGTGTAGGATCTCTACCACCTGATGTTGGGTCTATATTTACAAGATCAAAACTTTAGTTACTCGAATAACTAAATATCGATCTTGTGATATCGAAAGCCAAAACCTGCGAACGGCCAATTTAACACAGGGAAACAATTCCCTTGGCCATTATGTGGATTATGCCCTTTTCTTCAATGTGGAGTGATCTCAGAGTTGGTATATTTAGTTGGGGGGGGGGGTGAAGCCTCCCACTTGATTTGGGTTTAAAAGTTTTTTTTTTTTCATGCGTCCAAGGGAAATGTTTCCCTGCATTAAATCGGCTGTTTGTGGTTTTTGGCTTTTGATAATACAAGTTCGATCTTTAGCTATTCGATTGACTAAAGTTTTGATCTTGTAATATAGACCCCCTGATGTAAGTGTATCAGCAAACTCTGATGATGATGGTGGCCAAACAGAGGCAGAGTCAGGGGGTGCAGAGGTTGAATCTGACACTGAGGTTGACATACAGCCATCCCCTGCATTTCCTTCAGGCACAGCCAGTAGGCCTATGCCTACCCATTCCAGTGAACCCTCAGATACTGTACAGGTGGAGGGTGAGGCCATTGATCAGGGAAGTGTGGTTACTGTGGCATCAGCACCTGTTGACTCTGGATGTAGCTAAAGTATGGGTGAGGTGCCACGCAGGAGTGTTGTTAGGGGTGCTCAGAGGAAGCCTGCTGTCCCTCCTCCACTTGATCCAGGTGTCTCTTCCCATGCCACTCAACATACATTTAGGGCTGTCATGGAGGCAGGCACATTCCCATAGGTGCTCCAGAAAAATGTTCAGGGTCGTAGATGTAGCACAGACTGACATGCATGACTGCCTCCTCCATGTTGCTGATTCAATTGATTGGATGAATGACACATTGGAATGAGGAGTGTCTGTGATAGAATAAGGGGTGCTTGCCATGTAATGAGCAGTGTCTGTGATGGAACTTCTGCTGGGAGGGGAATGGGATCCTCATGGATGTAGGTCAGCCACATCATCTGCTGTTAGCCAACATGGCCATGCCTGATGACACTCTCATAGTGTCAGTACTTCCACTGCTGCATCACTGGGTGAGCTGTCCACAACCAGACATGGCTGGCCATGAGGTCATGGTCCTGGTCATCCCCATGAATGGAGCTCACCCAGCAGACATCAGTCACATTCAGGTAACAGCAGTGCATCTGACTGTGGGCATGGGCATGCCAGTGCATCTCCTGCAGAGCCAGTTCTCATGGTCGGGGACGACAACAATGAACTGCCACCTCTACCATGCATGGCTCACACCTATCTGACATACCAAGATGTAGAGCTAGCACAGAGCTTGGTTGTATTCATTCAAACACTCACACACCAATTTCATCTGTAGGATCCCTACAGACACACATACACAACAGTTACATGGTTCAGGCGTGCAGCTTAAAGCTCATTTTTTCTCACTGGCCATTTGTTCATTTATCCAAATGTCTGGTTGCTTCTCATTCTTACTCACACACACTTACCAACCTTTTTTGTTAGTCTAGGCTTCCTACCTCCCCCACACAATACCCTGTGCATGTAATGATAACTATGCCATATCCCTGTTTTCTGTCTTTTAGATTCAGGGATGCATAAGCTTTGTGTCTGATGTTCAGGGTGCATAGCTAGTTTAGTGCTTAGTGTATCATCTGCATTTGTGGTGTTGAACTGGTAATAGTACCTTTGACTTATATTGGCCTTAGAAAGTTAGACAGTTGATAGCATCAACATTTTCCAGCTTTGTTGTGAATGACCTTGTGAGGGTTGTGAAGGCTGAAACTGCAATGTGTATCATTGCTTTCAAACTTCTTTCCTTAATGATTTTCCAGTACAAACATATGGTGTTAAACTGAGGGCATGTAGTGATCATCAGTAATTTTGAGAGGTATGACTTTGTAAATCTTTGATGCCTACTACATAATAACGGACAAATACAAGTCAAATAAGTCTCTGCTGTCACATGTTAAGGTCATTTCTGTACAAATCTGCCACCTTTTACTTGCTTACAGTACCAAGTAATGAAATACAAGGATATGCCACTTATTCATATTATTACACAATACACACTAGGTTCAAGACTTACCTTGTAAATGCAGCTGTTGCCACAGGTTTAGTTCAGGGCTGACTCTATTTGATGCAAGCAGTACACAGCCAATACATGGGGAGGTAAAGGTTGTGAGAGTTGCCTGGCATCAATGTTAGCATATGTATGTGCACAGGAGGAAAGTTTTATGCCCTTAGCTGGAGAGTGAGTGCGCTATGCATTGTCTCTTAGCCAATGTGAGGGCATATTGAGCACACCTATGTCTCCTTACACCCACAACAGCTGATGGTTCCCCCTCTGACTCCTCATCTGCATGTGACTGTGGTGTACTTGGCATTGGTGGTGTGTGTGTTCTCCTTCCCTTTGCTGATCTTACTGAAACTGTTTTCTCTGGATGATGTAGTGTAGTAAGGCACTTACTGTGAATGTTTCAGTACATGTCCATGGATTGTACTGCAGGCTCCCCCCAGATGTATCTAGGCACTAGAACTGTGACTTCAGCAGCTCAAACACAAGCTGTGTAATATTTCTGGTTTGAGCATGTGCCTCATTATAGCATTCTTCAGCGGGTGTGTGTGTGTGCATTTCTGATGGGTATCATCAGCCATGGTTCCAGTGCATAACCTGCATCTCCCAGTAAATGACCCTGTGGGATACCCCCAATGAACATCTGATACATTTAGGAGGTGTTCCAGATATATGAGTCATGGTAACTGCCAGGATTGCCAGTATACACACTGAAGATGATTCGCTTGGCATTTCACAAAACTTGACTGCTTATGTAGAGCCTACCCTGTTCCTGGGTTGTGCCTTAATTTCTATATGTGTGCAATCTATGGCACCCAGTACTTCAGGGTCATGTGCTACATGGTAGAACTCCTGTATATTTCTGTCCCTATCCTCAGGCATATGGGGAAAATATATATGATCACTGGCATGTTGGACCATAACATTCAGGAACTGATGGAGGATCCTGGGTGCTGATGTCTGTGACACCCCAGCATGTCCCTTGATGGTCTCTGAAAGGTACCTGTAGCAAAGATTCTAGGTGCTACACATAACTTTGTCTCCAATGGGATGAGTTCCCCTTCAGTTTGCCCTGGTTTAAGTTGAGGACGACAGAGGTTGCAGAGTTCATGTAGTGGGTCTCTATCCATCCTGTAGTACTTTACAATTTCCATGTCATGTATGTTATGACAAGTTAAACAGGGTCTGAAAACTCTTCTCCTTCTTGGCCTAGGTCTTTTACCAGCAGCAACATAGATGTCAGCCTGTTGCACATACAAATGAATTAAAACAGAAGCAGCCCCTAACATTGTTTGTGTGTAGACTCCTTTCCATGGCTGTATTCCAGTAGGTTTTGGAATTCACAGTAAAAACTAGCACTTAGTCTACATGGTTGGTTTATAGCTTGTTGAATAGCTCCTCCATGTTGGATTGGTTGATTACGATACTGTTAATCTGCTTATGCTGTAATTAGCATGCCATGGTGTTTTCCTCATTTGTGTGGTGGTGTGCGGCTCTATACACCATGTAGATCCACTTACTGAATCTAAAACACTGTGCTACCATGTGCAAATCATGGTGTGACACACAAGATAAGGACCATGTAGGTTTTATTGAATTTGGCTGAATGTATTGGCTGGTGAAATAGATTATTTTCCTTTTGTTTTTATTAGAAATTAGTGCACGTAGAGTTTCATCCAGCCATACAAGCAATGGGCAATTCACAGGAACTAGATAAAGTGACCAACTGTGAGTGCGAAAGCTCACTGAAATGTTGGATCTGTTAGCTGTATCTATGAGGTAATATGTCAGTTCCTTTAAGGTAATTTTGTTTTTAGAAAATCAGAGAATTCTAATTAGAGCAAAACCAAAAAGCAGCAATGATGTTAACAACAAAGCTCATAATAAGACAATAAAATTTTCAACCATTATCATACAGACAGCTGAAAAAACTCATCCACTTCATATTAAACATTAGACTTTCTCAAAATTAGTCCAGTGTGTAATGCTGAAATAGATAAAAGCACCAAATAAAAAGTATTTTTTATAATTTTTTTTGTCTCCTTGTATGTGACTTTTTTTTGCGTTTTCTTGTAAATTCTAATAAGATACTCAGTTACAAAACATACTCAAGCATGCCATTCTAACCCCAAGGATTTCACTGCATCACAATCCTGATTACACAGCATAGGCTGCATTTGTAGCTATCCAGAATGTAGACTTCACTTGATATGTAATGAAAGAAATGTTACCTTATTTGGTGAAATCAGAAAAAGGAGAACAAGGTGAAACACAAAATAATAAAAAATAAATACAAAGGCCATACCATACTTTTGGCAATTTACACGTCATCAGAATAATACTGAAATAAAATAACAGCATTTAAATAGGCACCTGAAAACGTCACATAAAATGCAATCAATCAAAAAAAATTCTCCTTTGTTAACATATGAAAGACCTAAAGCATTTAAAAATTCAGTTTAATAAAGCTGATGTTATTTAAATCGGATAAACCCAGGAAACCCATACTATGACCCAGGAAATCCATAACACTTAAATGAACTCAAGTCACTGTCCATTCAACACAACACCATATTTATGTATGACTTCAACTACTCCACTATAAACTGGGAATCATGCATGGCCTCTAACTTGCAGGCCCAAAGATTCCTGGACTTTGTTAATACAACAGTCCTAGACCAGCTAGTCCATATACCCACTAGGGGTGCCAACATCCTTGACCTAGTCCCCACCAATATGATATAATTTTGCAAGCCCACCACCCATGTAATGTCCTCACTGGTTAGGTCAGACCATAAAGCTGTCTTCTTAAGATTAAAAATAAACTTGGGGTACCAGGCAACCCAAAACTTTAGAAATTATTCCAAGGCAAGCCTACTTTTAAGTGAAACCCAGGGAATATGTCTGCCTATGCAGAGCTGTTCACAAAAACCTTTTACAATTGTTTATATAGCTGCATAGAGGCAGCAGCACTTACCCAAATTAGCACTGGACAAACTCAAAAAACAAGCCACTCTGGTGGAATCCCAACATCAATAGCTTGTATAACAAAAGGAAGAAAATCATGTCATGGCAAAAATAAGAAGTGTAATGTCCAGTAAGGTAAGGACTCCCTTATCAAACTAAATAAACAACTCACAGGACTAATTAAGTCAAATGAAGCCAAATTTGAATTAAAAACTCCCAGATGAAGGACAACCACAAGACATTCTTCTAGTTGAATGAATGTGTGATAATGACTGAGTATAAATCATAGAGATATAACCTTTCATTGCAGTTCAGCTATAGCTGAAAGCTCAAAGACAATACACAACAATGTGCCAAACTAATTGTAATTGGAGCCCTCTACACTAAGCCAAAGATGTAGCAAGTATACTGCTCAATAAATTTAACTCTAGATTTACCCCACTTTTTCTCCCAGACACCTCACAAGAAATACCCCTAGCTATCGCTAGGGAACAAGTCCCCAGTGCCCTCTCCCAGACCAAAAACACAACCTCAGTGAGAATTGATAATATTCTTGGATGCCTCCTTAATAGCATGAATTGTGGCCTATTAGACTAACTTGATGTGTTATTCAATTATAGCCTCCACCCACATGGAGGACTGAAACCATTATCCCTCTGCATGTACCAAGGGAGTTATTGACTCTTAAGCCTGACTAGCCTCATATGTAAGGCCATGGAAAAAATAATCATGGACATCATAAATAATGACATAGGAAACCTTCAGACATTGGGTCCAACTGAGGTTGGTTTCATCAAGGGCAGGTCTTGTGTACTCAGCCTGGTGGACGACTTCTAAAAAAGTCATCAAAGCAATGAACAAGGGTAAAACAATGCATACTACCTGCCTTGACCTGACCAAAGCATTTGACACAATACCCCACTTAGGCATTGTAGATAAAAATCATAAAATTAGGAATAAACTACAATGTCACTCACTGGATGGCCAACTAGCTCACATATAAGATACAAGAAGTTAGGAAAGAAGAGTCTACATCCACAAAATTACCAGTCACTAGCAGAGTCCCCCAGGGTTCGCTGCTGGGGCAGTTCCTTTTTGGCATGCACAGTACTTCTCTGAGGTCAAGACCAATTCAAAGGCCTCTGGCTGATCAAGTGTTCAGCCAACTGCGAACTAGGAACAGTCACAGAATTCTACAAAGACACAAGCTCCTCCAAGAAGGCCTCATGCAAACTAATAAATCGAGCCAGATTCACAGTGTAAAAGTCAATTCCTAAAAATGCATTAAAGTATTTTTTAGAAACATGTCCACCACAGGAAACTACTGCATTGATAACACATCCCTAAGAGTTGACTCAGTGGGCAGGAATTTGGGAATTCATGTAGACGGTAACTTGATCTTGTACAATCATGTGTCTAGAGTACTAAGGAAATCATTCTACACTGTACAAAGATATGAGGTCTAGGTCCATGGATATCATTGTTCTATTTTACTTTGCCTTCATTAGACCAGTCATTGAATACAATGCCCCCTTCAGTACATACTTTACCAGGCACATACAACAAATGGAGAGACAACAGTGGTTCATCATAAAAAGAATATATGTTGTAAACAACATGTCCTACTCGGACCACCACAAAGACTTTTCCCTATACGCGTCTCCTATGGACTACTGAGAGATGATCTATGCCTGGCCTATTGAACATCCTCTGATCCAGGCCTCATGGACCCGCTGCACATCTGCAAAGCAAATAGCATTAGAAACACACAGCCTGGGGAACTTAACAACATATGTAAGACATTTTGGTGGGATAAGCATGTTGTCTTAAAGACTATTCCTTCTCTAAAATTGTCTTCCTATGCATGCAAAACAAAGTTTCTTCCTACAATTATTCAAGCAGAAATTGTATCAGAGGGTAGGGAATTGTAACTGTACCCCTGGTCTGCTATCTACGTCCCTGTTAGAAAAAAGCATTTAAATACTCAACCAATCTTGCCCAAGTTATACATCTTCTAGAACAAGTGATATCATAAGCTATCCAATACACTTAGAAAGCATGGCTGGGTTTAAAAATGCCCATTAGAATCATTAGTCTAATAATCACCTATGAACCTGCCATATGAGTTCTCTTTTTTTAAGAGGGTGGTCAAGTCACCTCCTCTCCCTAAATCTGGAACCTCTTCTAAAATGTAAAATAAACATTTTTAAATGTTTTACATTTTATTGTGAACCCACAAAAAGCAATACTATCATTATAGGTTCATAACTGTTTGCTAGGCTAATGACCACAAGGGCCTTTTTAAGCATAGCCATGCATCCCAAATCTCTGATGGGTTCTGATACCCTTGCTAAGTGTAAGCAGGGGTTTGGGAGATGAAACATTTACAAGCAGGGGCCTGGAAGATGAACCATTTACAGGTTGCCTGTGTCCATTAGAGGCATAGGTGCCAAACTAGGGATGAATTTCTTGTTTCCCCAGCCAGTTGTCCAAGTTGAACTTGAATTTGGTTAGTTAGGAAATCTGCTTCACGTGGATGGGGTACTCTCTGGGATACATACCTATCTCTCCAACAGGTCCTATTTATATCACAGGCAAGGTTTAGGTCTTTAGAACGGGTTATTCTGGTGCTGTTTGTTTTGTGGATATGCAGGAGGTCCATCAGAGTGGGGTCTGACAATGCTCTGTATGCCAGACATATATCTCCCCTCAAAAGCCTGAAGAAGACAGAATGCAGGGATAGGGCCTTGAGCCGGTCTGCATAAGACATTTTACTTGCGCTCTATATTCTCTTAGTGAGGAACCTCTGTGGATGTTCCAATTGTTGGATATGCCTGGTTAGCTACATACCAAGGGGGGCACTGTACTCAATGACAGGTCTGATGAATGCCGCATACAGTGGAACAATGACTTCCATGGACTTAGATACCATTCCTTTGTTTATAAGTTGAGCAACATAGAATGATTTCCTCACCACTGTAGACATGTGATGATCAAAGGCTAGATTACTATCTGTGGGTGTTCTTAAGTCCCTGACTGCTGGGTCAACTCTAAAGGGTGTGTTGTCACTATGATAGTTACCAGGGGTGGATGACTTCCCAAAGGATACTAGAATGCATTTCTTGGCATTTAGTTTTAGTCCATGGCTATGACATAAGTTGCTTGTCTGTTTCAGCCCCTCCTGGAGAACATTTGTGTCAGTGTGGTATTCAATGACAGCTCCTAATTTGCAATCATCTGTAAATTTAGTCCGTCAGAGATGACTGACATTGGTCTTGACTTCAGAGAAGTAAATGCCAAAAAGGAGCAGTCCAAGGACTGACCCCCTGAGGGACTTCACTTGTGACTGGCCTCTTTGTAGAAGTGGACTCCCCAGTTCTAACTTCCAGGATCTTGTCTGTGAGCTAGTTGACTATCCACCAGGTGACATACGAGTTTGTGCCTAACCTCTTGAGTTTGCCAGAAATGCCTGAAGGGGTATTGTTTTAAATGCTATGGCTAAGTCAAGGTAGGCAGTATGAACCATTTTTCTCTCATCTGTTGCTTTAGTTACGTTCTCAAAGAAGTCCACCAGGTTGAGTAGGCATGATCTGCCCTTGACGAAACCAAACTGGGTTCGGTCCAGTGTCTGGAGGTTTACTATATCTTTATTGATCATTTCCATGATAATTCGTTCCATGGCTTTGCATATAAGACTAGTGAGACTTATAGGTCTGTAGTTTCCAGGATCTGTAGATGGCCTGCCTTTGTGCAGAGGGATGACTGTTGCTGTTCTCCATTCATGAGGCATGAAACCTGTTTGGAGGCTACAGTTAAATATTAATTCCAGAGGCCCTGATAAGTCATGTTTCATGCTATTTAGAAGGCATCCTGTGATATTGTCTGGGCCCATTGATGCAGTGTTAGAGAGCATTAAGGACCTGTTCCCTAGTGATAGTAGGGAGAGTTATATTTGATGGTATTTCCTGAAGGAAAGTTGAGGGGGGAGAGAGGGGTAAAGTTGGAGCTGAATTTATCAGACAGGAGGTTTGCTATATCTTCTGACTCATTATAAGTGGCTCCATTTACAATGAGCTCTGCACACAACTGTGTATTGCCTTTGAGGTTGCAGGCATAACTAAAGAATGCTTTGTGGTTGTCCTTGGCCTGGGAGGCCAAACTTACCTTAGATTTGGCTTTGGTAGACTTTATTTGTCCTCTGAGTTGTTTGATTAGTTTGATAAGAGTATTTTTATCTTACCTGGTGCTGCACCTCCTACTTTTTGCCATGATTTTCTTCCTTCTGTTATAAAGCCTATTGATTTTGTGATTTCACCAGGGTGGCTTGTTTTTTTTTTGAGTTAGTTCTGTACTTCTTCCTGGTGGGTACAGCTGGCTCTATGTAGCTATTAATATGCTTGCACAGGATTTCTGTGAACAGTTCTTCATAGGCAGCAGTACTCTCAGGGTTTATGGGATCTTGAAATTTTGCCAGGTTATCACTTAATAGCAGGAGGTTAATCTTAGAGTAGTTCCTGAATATTGCAGATTTAGCTGGGGGTCCAGGTTTCATTTTTACTTCAAAGGAGACAATTTAGTGGTCTGATCTTACCAGGGAAGAGATTACAGTAGGGGGTGTGCAGCACTCTGCCATATTAGTGAGGACTAGATCCAGTATGGTTGCACCCCTGGTTGGTGTAATGAATATCTGGTCCGGGGATTTTTGTGTTTACAAAATCCAGAAATCTCTTTGCCTGCAAGTTTGGTGTCATATAGGATTAAATGCATGGTATCGTGGGTTTTCTTGGTCACAGAGGGGGACCTATAGCTTCCAAGGAAGTGGTATTGTACTTTGCCTATGGTGATTTGAACATGGAGCAGCTCAAGTGCATTGTCCTGTTTGACCAGCCTTGAAGTATATTTATTTTTGATGTAAATAGAGAAACCTCCACCTTTAGTCCCTGCCTGTGAAGTAGCTGGTCTAAATGTGTGGAAGGCATTATAACCTTGCACTTTTGGTTTGCTCTCTATGGCTTTAAACCATGTCTTAGTGAATGCACAGACGTCAGCATTCTCTACGGTAAAGAGAGTTTCTAGGGAGCACAGTTTTTTTTTTTGTTTAGACTCCTAGCATTGAGCAGTAATACCTTTAGATTTTCTTGGTTTTGATTTGCTATGTCAGAAATGCTTTCAGTCTGGCAATGCCTAAAAAAGGTACTATGGGGAAAAACAATATTTAACCGAAGAAATGTGCAGCACAAACGACACAGTCCACAAACAATGAATCCCAAAAAGGTGTCATAGTCAGCAAATGCAGGCAATATAACCAGTAAAAAAAATGCTTTAATAAAACAAATAAGAACACAAAATTTTAGCTAATATTCGAAAGCCTAGAGTGGAGAGGTGTAGACCATCCCTGGCAAAGCACCGTGGTCTGTTGACCATCTCTTTCCAGGCTGACAAATATTGCACCCCCTTAGAATGACACCAGAAACTAAACCAATTATTAAAGTCAATTATCTTTTGTTCATATTGTGGCATCATCCTTGGTGAAGGTAAAATGCCACTCAGTGCTAGGCTCATACCAGCCTGAGACACATAATCCTAGAGCTCCATGATGGGAGGTACTTCTCAGGTCATTTAATTCTACATGGACTATAAATGAGTCATATAGGTACTTGTGATCCAGTGACCTGAGTGCATGTGTAATGTGGTGGATCCTAACTCCTTATAAGCAACTGACCGTGACTTTCTCCTTATTCACCCTGGTGAGAGAGAGATCAGTGTCTCTCATGATGGAGTCTCCAATGACCAGAATGTTGGATTGTGTGGTGGTTTGCCTTATGGGCTTAGAGGCAGAGGCTCCATGAGATGTAGCTCTATGTGTTGATGTGAGTGTTGTTTTGAAAGAGTGCATTCAGTGATGCTGAGGGTGTTTATGTGTACTTTCTGGTTTAGGAAGGTTACATTTAAGTGCCTCAGCATATGTCTGCTTTGAATTGTGTGTGATGGGTTCAATGCGTGTACTACTGACAACCTTTATTGACATTAGGAGTACTTTTATGTGAGAGTTTTGCCTCCAGTGACATTGTGTAAATACATCTCTCACATACCATATCAGTTTGTTTGAGAATTAACTGGTTGCCAGTAAACATGAGGCAATTTCCACATTGCCTCAGGATGCCCATATCTACCAAGCTGGTAACAAAGACAGTTGGAAAGTTCATATGCATGGCAACAGACCCTTTTTATTGATTTGACAGTTGGAGTGAGAATATCAATATGGCAACAGACCCTTTTTTATTGATTAGACAGTTGGAGTGAGAATATCAATCAATGTCAGGAGTTTCCAGTTTGCAACTATGGGGTGGACAGTGCTTGCTAGTTGTCCTTGTGCAACTAAGTATTGGAGAAATTTCAATCATGCTTTTACAGGAAAAATGTCATTCAAGGTGTCTGAGTCTGTACAGGGCACTGCCAAACACTTGAGGGGAAACTAATACATAGACCCTGAAAATTCAAGGATAAAGTATTTAGGCAGATGTTTTGAAGTTAGAAACAAATCAAGCAACACTTGCTGAAAACAAAGAATTAGCTTGTCAAGAATGATGAAAAGAGGGGAGTCGTGTGAATGGCTACTGCCTGGCTACTACTAGTGCTGGTCTCACCACAGCTTTACTCTGCTGGGATACAATGCTCCTTTGCTTTTTCTCTCACCAGAAGCAAAACATTACCACCAATCCCAAGATAAGAAGCAGGCCACAGCTTGTTTGGTGATCCACAGTCTTGTCCCAGATGATACAAGGGTCTGTAGGCTTATTGTAGCCTTTTCCTGGTAGATCCCTTAAATAGCAACTAGACCAATGAGGAATATTAAGCACAGACACTCAAAGTCCAACCATAAACAATGAGGAATCAGTGCACTCTGCTTCTTCTCTCACCAGGAACAAAATATAAGCACAAATTCCAAGCTGTCACCTGTAAAGCAGTTATTAGACTTTCTGGTGATCAGCAGTCTCCAGGAAATAATGTCCCTGTGCTCCTTCTGTCACCGGGAGAAAACAGAAGCACTAATCCCTAGATGACTACTGAGAGGCAGAATGTCGACTCTCCAATAACTGGTGGTCTTCCAATAGATGTTTAAAGGTGAGAAGAAAAACATGGGTTAATATCCTAAACACTGCAGTGTGCACTAAGCATTTAGATATGAAATGGGGTAACATAAGTTTTAGCTGTCTAAGTGGAGAGCCACTATTTTTAAAAGAGCAAGATAGACTTTAAAGGGGTGGGCACTTTTATATGCTGGTTCTATGGAGTACAGTGGGGTGGCCAATAAATATAAATAGTTAAAAGGGAGTGATTTCACAAAATGATGATTTTGTGCTTACTCACACCGGCCAGTGAAAGGGGAGAGGGAAGTAGATATGTGGTCAAATTAACATAGGGGGCAGATAAACAGAAAGACAGTTGTGTTTAAGAACACAACAGCAACAGGCTGAGAAAAAAATCTGTCTGACTTTATTCTTTGTGGCATATATATGCTGATAATTTTGCTTATGTAATTTTCTATCCATTTCCCTATATGAAACATCTGACATGTATCATATACAGTGTTGCAAACCAGACTCCTGCTGTTAACGCGTACATTAATCAATGGCCTGATGAAGAAAATGTAACCACAATTGGTGGCTACACATTTTGGCAAAGTTAAATTTCTTGTATCATCACACTAATTTATTTTTTATATTATTTTATTTATTTAACATTTGTTTACAGGGAAAAGTCCGACTGGACACGGTTCCTTTTTCAGCGGAGGCCAGGGGAGAAGAGCTCAGTGAGTAACAGCAGAATTTAATGCACTAATTACAGTAATCAATAAACACAAAGTAAAATATGCAGCCAAATGCTTCTCTGAATTGCTCTGCAGCATAAATCGGTAACAGCAACTTAATCAGCCATTCAGTCCCAATTATGCTTTCAGTACATACCGGCTTTTAAAAGCTGGCATTGTATTTATGGTCAAACCTGAGCACTGCAGTGCTCCATGTGTGGTCTAAACTATAGCAGCAAGCAATTTGCTACAGGTTAAAAGAAAACAAATGTGTATGTATGTGTGTGTGTGTATATATTTATATATATATATATATATATATATATATATATATATATATATATTTTTTTTTTTTTTAATTAAAACTAAGCGCTGTAATGCTCTGCTCTGTGTATTATATAAACTGTAGCAACTGGTTGGTGCTACATTTTTAGCAAGCAGTTTGCTATGGTTTAAGAGAAAGAAATATTTTTTTCTTTTTTTAAATCTATGGAAGGTTGGTTAGGGGCAGGGAGCAGAAAAGAACCTGATTGGCTACTACATTTCACAAATCCCAAGTACCTGATCACGGTCTTTTTTTTTTTTTTTAATTACTCCTCAGCTGAGGAGGGGTGGGTGTGAGATGCAGGACTAGGACCTGGTTGGCTGGTGGGCAAGTGCATTTCAGCCGGCAGGCTCAAATATTTGAAGGGCACTGTATGGAGTAATGGCTCTGGGTACTAAGTGAGCTAGCTATAATGCTAATAATGCTATTATAAGAACTATTTTGGAATCCCAGCAATATGTTTCTCTTACTGTGCTTGCACTGAAATTGGTGATCTTTGGTTCTGATTCTATATAAATCAAATATTTCATTAAACATATTTAGTATAGAAAAACAGACTGCTATTGAAGACTCCACATTTTCAATATTCCCACATGTACTAAAGTAGCAATAAATACCAAATTCTGCCAGAAAACTGATTTCATACATGGACTGCAAGCTATTCTTCAGTACAAAACTGCACAGTGTCACTTTAATTGTCTAGAAAGTGTGGTCCCATAGATGGTATGTTGAAAAACTAAAGCCAATATTTTAAAACTATGAACATGAAAATAATTGCCCATTGAAATATACTGAAGTATGAAAACTCAGAAAATGCATCATATCCTTTCTTTCATAAAGAATTTCTGCCTAAATAAATACAAATATGCCAGCCACCCAAGCTAGAGTGTGGTTCTGCTTTTGTAAATGGAATGACTGGGCAGAAGTTGGCTCGGGACCATAAGGAAAATGCTGGGTGGGAGGAGAAAGCAACAGGCCATCTATTCTGATGACAAAGATCAATAAACCTGTTTTATTTTTCATCATCTAAGGAGTGGTCATAGGATGATAGGGATTCACTATACAATCTCGAACTACTGAAATGTCGAATTTCAGTATTTCGAGACTGAATAGTAGAAAACCCACATACAGGAAAACCCACAATGACGAATACCACAACTGCGACCATTCACACACACACACAAACCAAGACATAATCACACACACATACACCTACCTAACTAAACAAATATAACAAAACACAGAAACACACCTAACCTACCTATAAGCAGGGGGGCAAGCCCCCTGCCCCCCACACCATTCTAAATCTGAGGTAGCACTAAACACACAAAAAACACCACCGCACATACTCACACACACTAAAATCCCGACCCAATATCCTCAAACACACAACACTTACCTGAAACCCCAGATAAAATCCACAAACCGCACCACACGTAACGAACATAAAACCATGTTAGCGGCAGATTCAACACTTCGCATTTGGCATAGTGTAGTTTCAAGTAACTGCACTTTCCACTATTCGGTCTCCACATACTGAAATTCGAGATTGTCTAGTGTATCCGATGATAGAGCACTGAGCAGAGTCCACAAACTGGGGAAGTAGTACCAAGTAAAACGGTCATGCACATCCTATTTTAGTCATATACTGATACATCTAAAGGATAGTTAGCATAGATTTTTCTGGAATGTGAAGTGTTGAATTGTAGTGTCATTCATGTTACAGCAACATGTATGGCACAGAACACTGCTGGATTAGACACCCCCAAGTAGGCAGGAAATAAACGTTAGTGCGATGAAGAATTATCAGTGTGGGTAGACCTGGGAGTATTAACTGCAGTAAAAGGTTATATTCAAAAGAAGGCAAATATGCTGTCATTATCGCATTCATTCAAAAATCAGCAAAAATATAATGATATCAGGAAATGAATACTACACGGGTTCTATTGTTTTAAGTCCTTTTTATGAGTTTAGATGTCAGTTATGGCAGTTATTTTGTAGCAGAATGTTTCTTTGATTTATGGCACTAAATATATATGCAAAACGTGTTAAGTCAGCCTGTGAACTGGTTTGCAGACCCGTTTTGACCATGGCCTGTGCCAGATGGCAAAGGTATTGCTAGATAATGACAGATAATAAGTAACAGTATTCCAGTGTTAGACAATACCAGTCAGTACTACAGGTAGTTGCTTGAATATTAAGTCAGTTTGCTCACAAACGTGCCTTCTCTTTGTTCTGCTAAAAATGATCAAGCAAAGTTTAAGCACATGCTGTTATGGTCCTATAGGTAGCTTTTTGGTTCTAGCTGAATCAGCACTGAGATGAAAGGCAGACAGCTGTAATTTTTTTTGAAATTGGCATTCACACACCTGTACCTGGTTACACATTTTTCCATTACATGCACACACACACACACACACACACACCATGCAGAAATCCGTTTACATGGTTTAAAAAATAAATATCCTGCTCAAATATTCCCCCGAGCAGCTTGCAGCAGCATAAATTGATATGAATAGGGACCAGTAAAACTACGGTCAGGTTATACATGGATTGAAGAATTAGGTACATATTCAGTAACATTCTCTATATTATATAAATTAATGATACCCAGGTTTTTAAGAATGTAACAAAATGCTGCCCATAATTATGAAATATGTCAACAGCACTTTAACACTGCAGTGACTATTTTTTTAGCAACCTGTACAGTAAATGTTGGTATTCTGCTGTAAATGCAAAATGACATTTCAGTGTTGAATAAATACTGTATAATCTTAAATGAGTGTATGACACTTCGGGTTGGGTAATTATGCTATAATCACTAATCAGCATTTTATGTGTGAGGAAAATTAATTATAATTGCTTTTATAATAACCTGTATATGACAGCAAACACATGCCAGATTTGCTTTATACCTGTCATGTGTCAATGCCCAACATTCTTCCCCAGGACACCTGCATGCAGTGGCAGGGTTTATCAGCCCTTGAGATAGAGAACTATTTATCAGCCCTTGAAACAGGGATAACTATAATTTACTTAAATTTATGTAAATTGTTTTTTTCATTTCACTGTTACATAAAATATTATTTCCTGTTATTTGTTTTCTATATGTATTGATACACAGACACACACACATATACATATGGCATTAATATATGGCCTTTACAGCTAATGCAGTTTTTACCAATGTGTATTTTACGATTCAGCTTTAGATTAACAACGTAGGCTTCACACTGTTTTAATATATGCCGCAGTCTGTTGCATGTTTTATTACATTTTCTTGTGCTTCAACCATTTGCAAGCCGCGGTGGTGCAGCAGTTAGCAGTGTTGCCTCACGGCAAGACGTTCTCCCATTCGATTCTTGGCTGGAGCACCTTCTGTGTGGAGTCTGCATGCCCTCCCTGTGGTTGAGGTTGGGTGTCGGGCTGGCAACTTGGCACAGTAAAATCCACTGCCAATCATGAGCGGACCGGAGTTCCACTATGGCGACCGAAGGAAGCCGAAAGAAAGACTTGTGCTTCAACCATTTGGGGCTAACTACTAAGTTCTCCTTAAGCACTCCATCCCAAGAAATATTCACAGTGTGTTAATTACACTTACATAATATGGGGGTGTGAACCTTTGAAATCAGTCAGTCATAATGGCCACTGAATTAGAGGTTATTTCTCTATAACTTTAGCTGAAATATATAGTAGTAAAGTATAAGACAAGCCAACAAATTCATGCTTCATTCATGTGAATGTCAGTGTATAAAATGAAAAGTGCATATATATCTTTTAGGACAAATGTCTTAAAATCCTCAGTCGATGTTATGTTAGGGTTTACGTATCATCATTTATGGGGATCTGTAATAGTCTTGGTACAACCTCCTTTCCAGTTATTATTCGGTATGAGCTAACAGTTGTATATCTTCTTCACTGGTAGAAAAAGGTATTTCTTGTTAAAACTTAAAATTCTTGGGAAATAAGTATGCATTTGCAGTAGTACTGCTTGCTTATTCCCATCATGGTGAGTGTAACAGACTCATAGCTGCAAGTTATTTTATCTTTATTTTGCTAAGTACACCCACTGAACACAAGAGTCCTTTTTCAGAAGCTGAACTACGAATACTGTCTAGTTAAGGGACTTGCTCGGAATTACGCAGAAAAAAAATAGAGACTAGGGGACACAAACCCAAGTCTGTAAGATATAACTCAGTGACAATTCATAGCTTTCGTCCTCTGTGCTTTAACTACCAGATATTAATAGTGAACCATATGAATTAAACAGGGAATTGAAGATTCTTCATATTCCAAACCTATGACACCTCCCACTATAGTACAGCAGAGTCATATCAGTGTGTGCTGCTACTGCTAAATGTAGTTCTGTTTTAATGAATCTGTTATCTTGTAAAGTTAAAAACAGCAACTCTTCTCCCCCAAATTGAACAGAAATAAATATTACCTCAGGAAAGCGTATCATTTTAAAATGATTTAGTCCAGCTCATAACAGTTAGTTTCAGAGCAGTGGCACAATTTGCCAGATTAAGGAAACAACACAGTACAATATTCAGTGAAATAATGCACACGATGCTTTTATTAAGCAAAATGCAGTACACAGTGAGGATTTATCAATTGCCACCCCTCCCCCCACCATGTCTGTCTGCAACACACCATTTCCCCTACCTTGGTACTGACTGCTGTTCTCCTCAAGAACTCCTTCCGAAAGAGTATTCAGTATGTATTAATTACACCTACACAATACAGGCATGTAAACTCATGAAACAGACCAGTCATTGCTTCTGTTGGACTTTAAACAGAGGTATTACCTCCCTGTAACTCCTCTTGGATCATTCAGTAGCAGAGCATGAGCCAAGCTGATAAATCCAGATTAATCTCAGTGCTGTTAAAAATAACACACAAGGTTTACCTGAATGAGCTCTCCTTTGCTACTATTTTTTTTTTCACACTAGAAAGCCTTATAAAAGGCTTTCATTTCTATGGGCATGACATCAAGTCCCAGTAGCAAATTTGTCATCTGTATGGCTAAAATGCACTGTTTCTTCCTTCAGTGAACTCCCTAGATGCTTTATGCATTACTTCCATGTTTTAAAACAACTTAGGGTGACACAGTGGCACAGCAGATAACGTTATCACCTCAAAGCAAGAGGTTCCCCGATTTAATTCTCAGCTGAGATGCCTTCTGTGCAGAGTGTACATGTCCTCCCTCTGTCCTATTGGGTTTCCTTCAGATGCTCTGGTTTCCGTCCCCATTCCAAAGACATGCAGTAGGTGGAGTGGAGAGTCTAAATTGGCCATAGGTGTGAGAAAGCGTGTGAGTGTGTGGTGTGGCTGAACTACTACAGCAAGGCTAGCCACCCGGTGATATAAACCTTGGCTCTGGATGATTGTCATTGTTGAACTGGCACCCAACCCCATGTGCAGAAATGGGAAAAAGGGGTTATGGATGGATGGGTTTTAAGGCAACATTACTAAGCATGTATAAATATTTACTATATACTAAAATGCACTATATTAAATAAAAATTAAACACTTTGAATGAAAACTACTGATTTTGAAGTCATGTGGCCGCTAGGAAATACACAATTGTACTTTCTCAGGGAATTTCTGATTCTGGAAAATAAAGAAACTCTTACATAATTTGAATTATATGTTAGAAAAAAGTACTTAGCAGGAGTGAATGTTATGCTTTTCATTTACTCCCTTCTGGTCTGAACATTTGATCCTCCAGGCTTGCCTCATCCTCTACACCTGCTAGATATTATCTGTGCAATACTTTTATTTAAGTATTTCACAGCACTGCATAAGTAGCCTACAACTCTTTTCAGCTGCACACTTATTAATCATACTCTTTTGTATGATATGAGTATGCAGGATATCACCCTGTGAATTTCTGAAATCAAGTAATTATCAGAAAATAACAAAATGCATATGGTTAAATATTATTTATAAAATGCATAAATATATTGGGTAGTAGCGTCTCATTTAAGTTAGAAGACAACAGAAATCAAAACAATACAAATATATTGCAAAGAATGTGCTTAAGGTTCATCCTCCAAAAATATGAGTTGTCCAAGGAAATTTATATTTCTTATCTGCCAGCAAATATATCCAAATGCATTGAAAATAGGCTTACAGTTACCCTGTTTTCCGTAAATGTTTCACAGATTATTTTTCTTAGTAAGAACTCTGTGTGGTGCATTCCGATAATTTGGAGCCATTATTCATTCAGTTTTGCATCCACTACAAGCGTCTGAAAATTACCTTCTCTTAAATAAGTCTGTGTTTTGCATTTCATTATAAAGGACATAGAGGCATACTATAGCTGAGCAGAAGAAATATTTTATAATTCTTGCTTTTGAAGTTTTTTACACTGGAACTAATTTGCAGGATGGTTATTTCTGATATGTATCAAACTTAGCTGAAGAAATTTATGCAGTGATGTGAAGACTCCAATGACCAGCCGCCAGGAAGTGAAGTATGATGCAGCCATCTGTTATTGTTTCTACATTTTTTTAATTGCAGCATTGCATTACATAAGCGCAGCCATCAGCATAAACAGAGAAGCATGATGCCTTAGGCCAAGTATGACCACAGGCAGCTTATACCCTCTTCCTTTGTCATTTTATCTGCCAGAATTTTCCTACAGTAATCTAGGAACAACATTTCTGTTTCTCTCTCAGTCTGTCACGCTGAGGTTATATTTGCTGTGCACCTATATCATTAACTTGCTCTCTAGGGAACAAGAAAAATGTTGTATCAGCAAAAAAAAACACAATACCAGTGAAGATCAGTTTACCCAAACCTAGTTTTTACAACTGAATGATCAGGAGGACATAATTAGGAAAATAATACATTATATGTGGTATGGTAGATTCTAAATCTATTATTAGTATTTTTTATGTTATGTTGTGAAGGTTTAAGCAGTGCACTTAATTAGTATGCTTTGCTATCACAAAGTGTTTCAGGGCCATATTGACCTATTTACAGAACAAATCTGTACTAAAGATTTATAAATAAGATATTCAGGATTCTAGATGGTGCCAGAAATATAGTTATTTCCATTTTCCATGTTTTTATCATATCTAAAGTTCAAGTCAGTAGCCTATCTGAAGTACCTATTGAAAATGTGTCAGAAGTGTCTGTCATTCAACTATCAACTTATTGCTTTTTGCTTAAGTAATCAAACTATCCTGTCTTATTATAGACTATGATGTCCAAATATATATATATATATATATATATATATATATATATATATATATATTATATGTGTAATTAGTAAGGAAGCAACTGATGCATATTGAAAAACTAAGGGAAATAATTGCCATTTTCTCTACAGTGTCTGTAGCAGCCATAAGCAAAAATATGCAAGAAGTTAAAGCACAGCTAAAGAAAATCTTAATACATTTGTTCATTACTGAATATGTTACATGCTACAATAACACTGAAGGAACCCACAACATTTAAGAATAAAGCAATGATGAACAACTGCAATCACGTAATGATGTAGTGCATCTCAAAAAAGATCCCATTAGCTGGCTGTGTAAAATCATAAATGTTAGCATGGCACAGAAGGGCAGTTTTGAATAGGATGCAGCTGAATTTGTAGGGGCACATGAAACACAATGCAGCAGAAAATGGCAGTGCTGAACAGAAGCCTGTTTATTACCTTGGAGTAATGAAACCATTGTAAACTCGATAGCAACTGACAAAATATGTCACCGAGACAAAGCAAGTTGCATAATACAGTGCTATTGTATATGCAGATGTGGGGCACACAACAGACTTGGACAATGCAGAAGAAGCAGAGACCTAGTATAGAAGTATCTTCACATATGACAGGCACAGTCCATGAAGAGACAGTATAAGGGAAAACACACCAGTGCCTATACAGAAAAAATGTGCATTCAGGTGTATGTGACAGGCAGACAGAGCCTACATCACAGGTATGCCTTTGAAGAAGAGGCTGAGGGACTGCAAAACACACAGAATATTTTATGCCAGACCTGTGTAATGTGACACTAGTAGGAATTTATAGTAACCGTCAAGCATAGAAAACAAAGTCCAGCAACCACCACTACTGTGTAATCAAACTTTAATAGCAATAAAATAATAAAACCATAGGACTTGCATAACAACAAATGACTGGTGCTTTTGCGGTTTCACAACAGCTTCATTAGACCATTAATCAAACAAATCTATTAGGGCTATTTTAAAAGAGGATTAGCCAGTCAGGATATCAGAGTGGTATTATATCCATATAGTATAAACATTTAAAAACAGCAAAACTCCATTATGTAATGAAGATTAAAATCTAATCATACTTCCATTAAAAAACTTAAAAATCTAATCAGTGTTTAAGATACTTGTGCAGCAGCATATGTCTAAATAAATAAGGACATTGTGGATGTATACTTAGTTTAAAACATTCTCTTAGCTGCATCATACTCTAAACAGACTTATAGACATCTACCCAGGCATCTGCAAGGAAGATCAGTCACTGTCATGATGCATTAGGAATGTCACAGCCACCACAGAAATAATCATAGTGTATAAGAAGATGTGAGACACACACACACACACACACACACACACACACATGCACGCGCAAAAGCATTTCCATCTAAACCCCATCCAGTCATGATGCCACAGCAGCAGTGCAGAAGCCATGCAATGTGTTTGTGATGAGCCACTGATGTCCTGAAAAGTGCATCAGTGATAAGTCAGTTAATGCCTTATACTAGACCAACTCCCATCTGCAAAAATGGGAAAAAGGAGTTTGTGGGTGGATGGATGGATGGATTCCATACTAGAGTTGTCAGCTGTCACATGATTACATCTAATGCAATCTACAGATTAAATCATTCAACAAATGATGTGACATTGAATTATATTTGAACAATGTATTTAGACACAAAAATTTATTCTGGCTAGAATTGTCAGTCTTTGCGCTCATAAGTTGCATAATCATTCCATCATCTAGATGTTTTACTAGGTGTTCCAAAGATAGAAACTTTACAGCTAATATTGTTAAATTCATAGCAAGTGATGAAGATATATCAGGTCACCATCTGGAAGATCAGGAGAATCATTAACTGGAACAATGTCTCAAAACAGCTATGTAAAACAGGTTCAGTTTCTGTATGTGGTATCTGTGCAATTTCTTTTTGTAGACTACCCATATCAGATAATGTCATAGGTGGTGCACATCTGAACTGAAAACAGTCCCATTTTGTAGATATGTTTTCTATAGTATCTTAGCAACTGTCCATCTTTGGTTGCAAATGTTAAGGGTCTTAGTGTATCAGCATGTTTAATGATAGCAGCTTGTTGTTGCTCTTAATGTTTTTTCATGTTGTTGTTGACTTCTGATAAATTCTCCTGCCCAAAATGTAAATAATAATAATGCTCTTGCTTTTTTGTCATAGTAAATTTTCTGCTATTTGCCAAACTGATTTTACATTTGGTTTGAGCTCTGGTTCTAACAACACTGACAAAGTAAGAAACTTTGGTGGTATTCTAATTCCCATCAACAACTGAGGTGATAACCCAAACTGGTTGAAGTGGTACATTTCTGTACTCAAACAATGCTAAAGACCAGTCTTGCTTTGAGCTGCTGACACATTACTCATAATGGCTCTAACAATCTTTATAACTCTCTTACTTACCAGTTGGATTTGCACATCTTGTTGTTGTGTCTTTCAGCTTATCCTAGTTAGCGGTTGCCACAGCGAACCTTGTACTGGCTGTAATATGCTAAAATTATCATTTTTGTGAATAGATCAAAAATCCTGACTTGCAAGTTGCAGAAATAAGTTAATGCAGATTATTGCAATGTGAAGAATTTGCTTTGCAAAATATAATGATAGCATTTGATGGTGAATTGCATTTTTATTGCCTTGAGATACTTTGAATAATAAGTAACACAAATGACACTGTGACAGTCTTTGAAATGAAATAAATCTGTAGCTACTTTACTCCATGACCTGTCTCATATTTCATGTGGTGGCATTTCTTGCTTTGCATTATTTTTATGAAGCATGTTGCAAATTTGACAGTTTTTATCATCATTTCAGTTTTATTGAACATAACAGGCCAAAATGTAGAGGTTCAGCAAGGGAAGGACGAATGGGCATTCCCAGGTGCAAAGTATTATGGAGCACAATTGGCAAATGCTGATTGATCTTCGTTGCATTGCTACCATTTCAGAAATGAATGCATTTGTTGTCAGAAGTAAAGCATTGTAGCAGTCCTTGTGTGGCAGCTAGAAATGTGGCAAGAAGTTTCAGTGAACAAATTCTTGTAGTATACTGTCAAGATTTGTAATTAAGTCAGCATGTTGCCTAAAAAAATAAATCATAGAGTTTACATGTATCTTTACATTGGGTTTTTCAGAGTTACTGCACCATAATATCTGCATTTTTTCAGTGTCTTCAAAATGTGCAAAATTGTCTCTACAACTGATAATTATTTATGGCTCAAGAGTTCCAGTGTTTTTCTTAGCTGGGATCTTTAGAAAAGAGAAGCAAATTACACAGAAATAACTGGAATTTGTGGGAACAATACATGCAAAATAATTTCCAGGATGAGGAGTGAGGTTTAAGGAAAGGCAGGAATTGGGCAATTTATGTAATATTGGAATGAATGGTGATTGTTGAAAAAGAAAACAAATATATGTACATCATGAAAAGAATTAAAAAAATACTATTATTTGTTTTATTTATGCATGTGCACTTATATCATTCTTTAAAATATGAGAATTTACTAAAGGTGCTTAAATGAGTGCAAGTGTTTGTTTTGACTGCAGATTGCCCTCTAGTGTATGCATCTAATACTTATTTATGTATGCTCAAATGCTCACAAGTCACAGTGTTCTAAATATTAGGTTGTTGAATTGACACAATTTGAAATAAAATGCTTTTATAGACATACAGCATTGTTATTTCTGTCCCAGTGGTGAGAATTTTTCTCATAAAAAGTTAACAGCATTCTTTTAGACTCCTCTACACACAGTGCCTTCCAAGCCTACCACAGTCTCTGACCACTGTAGATCAGCCTCACCAGCACTGTTTGTATGATGATGGAACATATCGTGGACATCATGAACTGAGACCTAGGGAACCTGCAGTCCCTAGTTCCTAACCTCTGTGGCTTTGTAAAATGTAGATCATGCACTAAATGACAATAAATTTATGCCTACCGATTACCTCTCTTTAAAGCATTTCACTCTATCCCTCTTTCTGGCATTATTGACAAACTTTTCAAATTCTATATAAATCATTGAAATGATAACTTGCTCAGTGATAAATACTACTTTAATAGAGTTCATGGCAGAGACTTATCACCAATGATGTAGCCCAGAACTCTGGTCTATGACTGTTTCTATTTGCATCTACTTTTCTGATGTTGAGTTTGACATTAAAGGCTCAGGTTGATTGCAAGCTTCTAGCTATTGTTAACTCCCCTAAATACACTGAGATCCTCCAGTAAAACCAGGATGCCTGATCATGGTTTAAGGCTGAGCTTCATAATATTTAACATGTTATAGTATGGAAAATGATAAACAACTACCATATAAATTACACCCCCCCCCATACGAACACGTGCACAAATGCATGGATCTCGCCATACCCAATAGAACTAAGACGCTCTCCTCCAAAAAAAGGAGGACAATCTGGTGGTCCCCTGCCATAAACAAACTCTACAACAGGAGGAGGAAACTGATGCAGAATAAGGTGAAGTCCCAAGACTGGAAAAACTCCCTTATCAGCCTCAACAAAAAGTTGAGATCCCTCATCAAATCCTCTAAAGCTAGCTATGAAAAGAGAATTTCAAGCAGATACTAAAGACAACCACAAGGCCTTCTATAGTTATGTAAAGAATCTCCACGGCAATACCCAGATTTGCTGTGAGTTACTGCACAATGTTACCTCCTATACCGAGCCAACAGATATTGCCAATATACTGGCGGACAGATTCAGTGCCAACTTTACCCCTCTCTCCCCTCCAAGGACCAGTCACAATACCAGTAGATTGCCAGGCACCCAGTATTACTGCTACACAGGTTAAAACAGCACTGTCCAAGGCCAAGAATACAGCTTCTATGGGACCTGACAATATCCCTGGCTGTGTTCTACATGAACTATAGAGTGAACTGGCACCTCACCTGTGTGCCCTGTTCAATCACAGCTTCACCTCAGGCTTTGTCCCTACTGAATGGCGCACTGCTATAGTCATCCCTCTCCACAAAGGAGAAGTGACTACAGACCCTGGAAACTATCGTCCCATTAGCCTGATGAGTTTGATATGCAAAGCTATGAAATACATCATCATGGACCTAATAAACAAGGATATACAGAATCTCCAAACTCTGGATCCCACACAGATTGGTTTTGTGAAGGGTAGATCATGCCTGCTCAACTTGGTTGACTACTTTGAGTCAATCATCAGAGCCGTGGATGAAAGCAAGGTGGTTCATACAGCCAACTTTGATCTGGCCAAGGCCTTTGATACCATTCCCCACTCATGAATCATAGAAAAACTCACTAAGCTAGGCATCAGCCCTATATCACTAGGTGGGTTGCAAACTGGCTCACAGATAGAACCCACAGTGTGAAAGTAGCTGACTCCAAGTCAGACTGCCGACTAGTCAAGAGTGGAGTCCCACAGGGTTCAGTCCTGGGTCCTCTCCTGTTTGGAATCTACTTCTTTGAAGTCCAGGCCAACACAAAGGGACTCTGGCTGACAAAGTTTGCAGACGATTGCAAGTTGAGAACTATTATTAACTCCCCAAATGATCTTGAAATCCTATAGAATGGCCTCACTGAGACCAACGACTGGTGTCAGAATCATGGCCTTAAGCTCAGTGCCAAAAAATGTGTCATCATCCCCTTTGGGAAAAACTCGGTTCCCATGAATTACCACATTGATGGTAGTCCACTGAACACAGAAGGTGTTATAAGAGATCTGGGAACACAGGTTGACAGCAACCTCTCTTTTGATCACCACATTCCCACTGTGGTCAGAAAGTCCTTCTATGTGGCACATCTCATTACTAAGGGTTTTGCATCCAGGAAGAAAGAGGTGATTGTCTCCCTCTATTCTCCATTAGGCCATTCATTGAGTACAATGCCCCATTTGGCATGTACCTCAATAAACACCTGCAACAACTGGAGAGGCTGCAAAAGTACCTCACAAAGAGGATCCTAGGCCTTAAACGCTTGTCCTATATGGACAGACCCAAAAAACTCCAACTCTTCTCTGTCTCATATCGCCTACTTAGAGGTGATCTCTGCTTGACTCACAAAGCCATGTCTGACCCTCTGTTAGAAATGCTACATCTAAATAAATCCCAACCCCTCTGCACCACACACTCTAGAAACCTCAACCTCATTACCACAATCAACAGAATGTACTGGAGGAACTGGTTCATAACGCAGAAACTGCCCATGCTATGGAATAGACTTCCCATAAATGTCAAGCAGAGCACCTTGCTGACCCTATTCAAGAGAAATCTTGATGAGTGGATGGGAACTAGAAAGTTCACCCTGGGGATAACCCCAGTGGCTCTACTTGACAGAGACACTGGGAACTAAGGTTGGGTGTCATGATGCTAGGGTAATCCTATGGCTAGGCTTGTAAAGGCCCCAGGGCCATTAGCCTATGAACCTATGTATCCATTGTCATTTGGAAAGCCTTCTACCATGACAAATGGATTACTAAGGGCATTGCTCTTGGTCAAAAAAGGTCTTTATTGCCCTGTACTTATCCATCATTCGGTGACTATTGAAATACAATGTACCCTTATGTGTATACCTGTCCAAACCTAACTTGAAAATCCCCAGTGGTTCCTCACAATAAAAATATCTCTGGCATGAGTGCCTTGTGTTAGCAAGAGCATCAAAATATCTTGCCTTGTTTTATCTAATACATATCTGCAATTCAGGATGTAACATAAATATAAGCTCAAGGGGTATAATCTATATTGCAACACAGAGCTTGCTGGTATAGGTTCATAGGTTCATACTAGGCTATCTGCCCTAGGGCATTTATAAGCCTAGCCAGAATGTGTTTGGCTTTCGCCACTCATTTTAAATTTATTTTGCTATGCCCTTTTTCAAGGTTAGTATACTGTGCCTCTGTCTAACAGTGACACAGAAGTGATACCCGGGGTAAACCTACGATCTCCCATCCACTCATCAAGATTCCTCTTGAAGAGAGTCAATGAGGGACTCTGCCTAACCTGGACTGGGATTTTATTCCAGAGTGAAGGGAGCCTCTGGGTTATGAATCTGTCCCTCCACCATGTCCTATTTACTTCAGTGCTGAGGTTCAAGTCTCTCGAGCGTGTAGCTCGATGGGATTTGGATTTTCTGAGGTGCAGCATGTCCATTAATTCCGGGTTGGACATGGCTTTATACGTCAGGCACAGATCGCCTCTGAACAGGCGGTATGCCACTGAGTAGAGCTGGAGTTTCTTTATGACTGATATCTTTCCCAAAGAATCCTCCATCTTTAAAACAAGCAGTCACATTCTGTAAAACAAAGTATGTCCCTCATTATCTTAAAATCTAACTTAGACTAATGGATAGGAACCCACAACTTTACACCAGGTCCAGCACCTGTCATCACTTAGAGACAGGAGGAGAGGTAACCAATTGAGTGTACCAGTGGGACTCTAGTGGTTGGGCTTCAAAAGGCTTAGCTGATTTATTGCCTAGTATCAACCTATGATACATATGCAAAATCTGAGTCACAATCATACTTGATTAAAAATAATTGTTCTAACTTTGTGATGCTGAAATTATGCAGTATTTTATCCTACACACAATAACATGGTCTTGTTTAATAAAAGCTGCTCCAAGTAGTGATAAGCGCATGATGAGTCTCATCAAAGAAACAATGTTATTTGTTCCACAAAGGAAAACACATTGTTGTTGCTGCCAAACCATAATGTTTAAGTGCCTGACATTACTAATTAAATGTTTTAATATCCATTGGTGCCATGGATATAAAATGAAATACATTAACAAATGTCGCTCACTGTTATGTTTAAAACTCATAGGAGACAAATCCATTCACTGCCCCCACACATACACCCACAAAATGAGTACTGCACGTCCTAGTTCAGTGCTGTTTGCTTCTTATTTACTCTATTTTTTGTAAATCCATTTTATTGTAATCTTTAAAATGAGCAAAACATGATATACACAAGAACATAATATAACAATAACCACAATGTTGTAAACATATAGTATAAAAGATACCTCTATACATATACTGTATAAGTAAACTCTACTTACTAAACTATACGCAAATATGTGTACGTGTAAAACTATTTAATGTTATAGTAAAAAATGTGTAAATTCTCCTATGGTTATGTCTTTTAATAAATTTAACACAAAGTATTTATTTTAAGGGTTGAGATTTATCTTATTGTATTATAAAAAGGAAATGAAAGTTAGATACTTATAAGTAGCATTATTTAAAGGTAGGGAAAGGGAGCTAGGATATACTTATTGCTCATAGTTTTCCAGGCACTAAAATTGTGTTTTTTCTAAAGATTGTGTATTCTTAAGAAATAATTTTCATTAAAACGTCTTGATTTTCACTCATGTTATTTCCTTTGAAGCCAAAATTAGGTTTAGCAAAAATGTTTAGAGCTTTTAAATGTTTTAAGTGACATTTTTGTAATTCATATCTTTTGGATTAAGACAAAGTTTGAAAAATATAAAGTTTCAAAAGTAAAAAAAAATGGGATTAATATGACTAATTCATTAGACTAGATTTCTTCAGAAGGGATATGTAACATTGTTAATTTCCATGTTATATATTTTATACCTGTTAAAAGGTTAGAATATTCATAGCTGCAAAATATGTATAAAATATCTGCATTTGTTGACCACATTCTTTGCACTTGCTAGGAATTATGTGGAAATAATTGGTTTAGTTTTGTTGGTGTAAGGTAGGTATTATTTAATATTATAAATTGTGAAAAATACAATTTTTAAAGGGGATATATTTAAAATTATGAAACATTGATTTATTTATAAAATCTTCATGTTTTAAGTTATATTCATATGAGTACTATAATGAGGAAAAAAGAAAACTTTGGTTAAATTTAATTTCTAGTGCTAGCTTATATGCTTTAAATATTATCTTATTTTGCAAAAGGGTAGATATAAGCTCTTGTAACTGTTTAATTTGAGTTGAGTCTGAGGGATTATATCTGAATTTCAATCTGATAACATAAAGTATTTGCTTTATCATTGTTCCCATATTGTTTTCTGTTTTATTAGAGGATAATTAGATACATCTACCTCAGATTATTTAATAGTTTACTAGGATTTTTATGAATTGATTGTAATAGGTTAAAGCAGTCATCCAAATTATAACCAATCCATCAAACATTTAAAAGAAAAGTATCACATTATTAAAAAAATAGTGTATTTTTAAACATTTGATATGCTTCATTTTCAGGAAAGGGATGAGTAAATAATTAAATCTGCATAATTTTATACAGTTATACCATATATATATATATATATATGTGGTGGTGCTGCGGTAGCGTTGTCGCCTCACAGTAAGATGCTGTTCGGTTTGATTCTCAGCTAGAACGTCTTCTGTGTGGAGACATGCGTGAATGGGAATGCCTTTGTTGAAGGTTGTGTGTCAGAGCTGGCAACTCGGTACGTAAAAATCTACTGCCAATCATTAGCGGACTGGAGTTCCGCTGTGGCGACCCGTAACCGGGAAAAGTCGAAAGACACAAACATATATATATATTTACAGGTTCCCTTCAGAATCTCGAACTACTGAAATTCCAAATTTCAGTAGCCTGAGACCAGAAGGGCGAAAGTGCAGAATACCGAAACCCCAGAAGCATGAAATTCAAAATTTAGTTTGGAGATTTTAAACTAGCGGTTCTGGTGTTGCGGTATGTGAGTGGCTGGTTTGAGATGTAGGTAAATGTTTGTGTTTTACGGGTTTTTGGTAGGGGCTTAAGTTTGTGTCTGTGTGTTTTGTTAGTGTGATGTGTGTGTGTGCGAGGGGAATGTAGCTTGTGTGGTGGTGTGTTTGTGTAGTGCGACCTCGGAGTTAGTATATTTAAGTAGGGGGTGTGTGGGGGGTGGAGGAGGGCTTGCCCTCCTCCTTGTATGTGGGTAGGTGTCTGTGTATGTGAAGGGAGGTGCACGTTTGTGTTTGTGTCTGCGGTTATGTTTAGTGTAGAAGTCGCTTCTGGGGTTTTGAGTTTATGGATTTTCGGCTTCATGGTCTCAAGATACTGAAATTTGAGATTTCAGTATTTTGAGATTATGAAGTGAATCCATACACACACACACACACACACACATATACATACACACACACACCAATGTTGGATTCCAATAGTTATTCTTTGTTGCTAAATTTATAGCAGCCCATAGTCTGCTTACATTAGTGATTAGATAATATGCATAAAAGTCTGGGAGGCCATTGCACAATTTGGTTTAGATAATACTAATCTCTTATAGCTAATTCTAATTGGTTTTGTTGCCCAGACAAATTTGTCTAAAGAAGATTCTACCATTTAAAAAAGTTTTGTTTATAACCTGTGCTATTGATCTTATATTTAAAAGATTCATGGAAAACATTTATTTTAATAATGGTGATTTTTTTAAATAAATGAGAATTTCATTTTTGTCCATCTCTGAATATTGTTTTTTTTTTCATGACAGACCAGCATTTTAAAATTTCCTGTTGTAAATTTAAATGTATTCATGTTAACAGGTTCTACCTAGATATTCACACTGATGATTAATTTTCATGCCACATACATTATTTGTGTTAATATTATTATAATATGAATTAAGGGGGGAATAGATGATTTATTCTGATTCATTTTATAATTACAGAATTTTGAAAAGTTTTTAATGGTATCTATATTTTTGCTAAATCAGTATTTGGCCAAGTAAGGTATATGTTCATGTCACCTGCAAATGTTGTATACGGGAATTTATCTCCAGTAAGTATATTATAAAACGTTTTATGTATTAAAGAAAGAAATATATGTTTGCGGTATGTAATGTAATCTATACAATTCAACTGAAAAACAAATATGTTAGGGACAAAAAATATAAAAAATAAAAAATGTACAATAAGCTGGTTGCATAAGTGTGCACACCCTTAAACTAATATTTTGTTGAAGCACCTTTTGATTTAATTACAGCATTCAGTCTTCTTGGGTAGGAGTCTACCAGCATGGCACATCCTGACTTGGCAATATTTGCCCACTCTTCCTTGCATAAGTTCTCCAAATCTGTCAGATTGCAAGGGCATCTCATGTGCACAGCCCTCTTCAGGTCACCCCACAGACTTTCTATTGGATTTAGGTCTAGGCACTGGCTAGGCCATTCCAAAACTTAAATTTTCTTCTGGTAAAGCCATTCTTTTGTTGATTTGGATGTTTGCTTGGGGTCACTGCCATGTTGAAAGGTGAAATTCCTCTTTATCTTCAGCTTTCTAGCAGACATCTGAAGGTTTTAGGCCAAACGTGACTGGTATTTGGAACTGTTAATAATTCCCTCTAACTTGACTAAACCCCAGTTGCAGCTGAAGAAAAGCAACCCCAAAGCATGATATTGCCATCAGCATGCTTCACAGTGAGGATGGTGTTCTTTTGGTGATGCAAAGTGTTGCTTTTGCACCAAATGTACCTTTTGGAATTGTGGCCAAAAAGTTCAACCTTGGTCTCATCAGACCATAACACATTTTCCCGCATGTTTTTGAGAGACTTGATGTATTGTTTTGCAAATTTTAGCTGGGCCTGGATGTTTTTCTGTGTAAGAAAAAGGCTTCCATCTCGCAACCCTACCCCATAGTCCACACATATGGAGAATATGGGAGTTTGTTGCCATGTAGTACACAACCAGTGTTGCCAGAAATTCCTGCAGCTCCTTTAGTGTTCCTGTAGGTCTCTTGGCAGCCTCCCTGACCAGTTTTCATCTTGTCTTTTCATCAATTTTGGAGGGATGTCCGGTTCTTAGCAACGTCATTGTTGTCCCACATTTTCTCCACTTTTGATGACTGTCTTCACTGTGATTCATGGTATATCCAGTGCTGTGGAAATTTTTTTGTACACTTCTCCCTTTGATACTTTGTAAGGTCTCTGAAAACCATGGTTTTGCTGTAGCAGGCAACTGAGGAAATGTCAGTAAAATCCTACTAGGACAGCTGAACTTTATTTGGGGTTAATTAGAGTCTGATTTCAGATTTGTACCCAAGATGACCGAGTGCTGTAATTAGATCAAAAGGTACTTCAACAAAGTATTAGTTTAGGGTGTGCACACACAACAAAGTATTAGTTTAAGGGTGTGCACACTTATGCAACCAGCGTATTGTATGTTTTTTATTTTTTATATTTTTTCCCCTAACCGATTTGGTTGTTTTTCAATTGAATTGTACAGGTTATAGGTCACATTAAAGGTGGGAAAAGTTTTGAAGTGATTTATTGTGGTCTCATTTTTTTATATCACAAAACCTGGCATTTTAACAAAGGTGTGCAAACTTTTTATATCCACTGTGTGTGTGTATATATATATATATATATATATATATATATATATATATATATATATATATATATATATATATATATATAGATCTAGGACTATTGCACAAAATCACATTTCCATGAAACATAAATGGCCGAACACACTTTAGCAAAAGTGCAGTTCACCAAAAAATCACTTTCGCTAAAGTGTGCAAAAAAATAAATAAATAAATAAAATTTAAAAAAAAAAAAAAAAAAAAAAAAAACAGTACTCACATTTATACAGGGGAGCAAGCCCCCCTGCACACCCCATGTGAGGGGCTGCACCCCACAGCCCCTACTTTTATATTCTCACTCCGAGATCGCACTACAGTGGGGAAAAGGAAATATTCCCTTATCCCCACTGTACCATGACCTCAGCAACAGCCATTCTGTCATTATTTTCATTTTCTTGAGCTCACTTTAGCAAAAGTGCATTTTTGGTGAAAACACACATTCGTTAAAGTATGCTCAGTAGTTTCAGTTTTGGTTAAAAGAGCTTTCGCTCAGTAGTACGAGACCCATATATAGATATATATATATATATATATATATATATATATATATATATATATATATATATAGATAGATAGATAGATATTTGTCATTTAAAAAAATATATATGGTGGAAGGGGGGCATCCCTGTCTTAATCTGATTTTGACTATGATAGGTTAGGAAGGTGTTTTTATCACTATTAATGTAGCTGGGAAATAATATAATGTTCTTATTTTTTTCATGAAAAAATTGGAGAATTCTAATTTTTCCATGATCATTAAAAGGAAATTCCTTTGATGTGGCAATCAAAAGTAATTAGATATTATTTGTATTAGGCTTGGGAAAGTTTTGTAAAGTATTTAAGGTAAGGATTTGATCTGTTATTTGGCTATTTTTTTATAAATCCTGATTGATAAGAAAATATTATTGACGGAGTGATTTTTTTTAATCTGCAAATATAGAGACAAATATTTTGATATCTAAGTTTTAAGTGTTATCAGTTGATAATTAGGTGTATTAGCTGGGGCCATATTAGGTTTCAATTATAATTTAGGAAAAAATATCCAAGGCAGTGTAACATGAATACACAGCAAGTTTTACTGATTAAAAAATTGAGTGCTTTCATCCACCACTGTGGACTGTATCAGACTAAAACCGTCATGTAAACATCCAGTATATATAGCACTTATCATTAATACACCCCAAAACAGTATTAGGTAATTAAATAATTCTAAAACCATTATAGACAATAGTGTATAACACTGTATGTAGCTTTGTTTTAAATGTATACATGCAAATAAAATTCAATCAGGGTGGGTATTTAAATACAGCATCAAAATCAACAGATAACTGTAAAATGTTATATTCATCATAAATGACATTCTTAAAATTGTCAAAAGAAATATATATAATATTTGTTAGTATAAACAGGACTTTAGATGAAGCAAAATAGACATTTGTAAATGGAAAGAGTTAAAATGCAATTCCAGAAATGACATTGGCCTTAATAAAATGGTTCCATATCTAGTGTGCTTCATATAAAGTCCTGTTTATACTTACAAATGTTATAAATATTTCATTTGACAGTTTTTTTTAATCTATTTTAAAAAAGATGTTTTAATACGTCAGTGTTTATGAAAAGTTTAGATTCAATTGTCATTTTTTAAATATATTTATTTTACAACAATATATGTATATTTGAATATTTTAGTAATGTATTTCAACATAATATGTACTAAATTATTATGGCCAATTGAGGATTTTACTTATATATTTTTTTAAGAATGTCATTTATGTTGAACATAACATTTTGCAGTTATCAGTTGATTTAGATGGTGTATTTAAATATCCACCCTGATTGAATTTAATTTGCATGGTGTGTATGCCTTTAAAAAGAAGCTGGAGTGTTAGACCCTATTTTCTCTGATGGTTTTATAATTGTCTAATTATTTAATTACCCAATAGTGTTTTGAGGTGTATTAATGACAAGTGCTATATATGCTGGGTGTTTACATGAGGGTTTTATTCTGATAAAGTCCACAGTGGTGGACGAAAGCACTCATTTTTTTAATTAATAAAACTTGCTGTGTGTTCATGTTACAGACTTCTTCCTTGGATTTTTCTTTTTTTTTTTTTTACTTTCTTCATTGTTCTTGGTTCAGTTATAATTTAGTTTTAGAACTGTACATATATGTATCCTTAATATAATTGATTATGATATAATTAAAAATTAAATAAAGGATTTTACATAAAATTGTTGAAAAACCTTTTAAAAGATTCAGCTGTGTAACCATTTGAGCCAGGCACCTTATATCGTTTTATTGAATTAATAGTTTGTTGTATTTCTTGCATATTTATTGACTGTGACCATGTTTCTTGCTGGTGAGTTCTTAATTTAATAAGGGGAATACTGCTCAAATATTGATTTAAATCTTGCATACATTGATGCTCACTTACATATCATTATAAACCGTAGTTTATATTTTTGAAATACATGTCTGATTTTTTGTTCTGGTTTTCTATTTTTATTATTATAACATATATGCTATGTATTGCAATGGAGTATGATATATGTTATTAATTTAGCTAAAAAATGTAATAGAGTTTAGGCCCATTCTTAACATAAGCCTATTTTTTTAACCATGAAAGTTGTTTTATATATAATAAGTTGAAGTAATTTAATTTGATGTTCCAGGTCTTCATTCTAAGAATATACTAATTGTGACTGTAAGGTTAATAATTTAGTGTTCAGGGTGTTTTCTGTATGTTTATTCTTTTTTTTTTTAATAGAAAGAAGTTTTGCTAATAAAGCAGCCCCTTATCTGAGCTTTTAGCACCCCCACTGTATGCCTAATTTAATTTGTTGATAATTTATTTTATTGCATAACTCTGTCCCTATTTTAGTTATTTCTAACTTGAACTCCTCTATTTGTAATATATTAGGGTTCAAATTCCAGTTATTGCATTTGTGCATTCTTTTCTGTATTTTATTTACTTCTATGTTTAATTGTATTTGGGTGATCATATAAAAACCTTGAATCTGCATTTAAATCTTTTGCCTCTTCTAAGAAGACATTAGAGATTAAAATTAAATCACTTCTTGAATATAATTTGTGACATGGATAGAAGATGGTAAACTCTGTGTTGCGTATGTCAGCAAATTTGATTGGGTCTGCTAAATTATATTTTTTCTTTTAGATTCAATATGGCCATTGATGCATTTATGTTATATATGGTATTTCTTACTCTGTCTGTAGTTGGTTCTATAACTGTGTTTCAGTCTCCACCTTAGATGCCTTTGGATCAGCTTGTAGTTAGTCAAGCTGCACACAGCTAGCTGTTTATGTCTTGTCAGACATCATGCATCCCCTCTAATTTTTTTAACTTCTACATTCAGAATTTTGGTTTAACTTGCTAACAATTTGTCTGTAGGGTGGGCAGGCAAACTTCTCACACTGATTTTTTTTTATTTCTATTTTATTCATCATTTTTATTATTATGCTTATAAAGATTTATTTTAAGATATTGCTGACGTGTGTGTTTAAAAAAAAATCTAGAGAAATATATGACATCACTATTGAAAATGTTATTAAGATGTGAATTTATTAATGGAATATACATCATAGAGTGAGTTGAAAACACAAAGACACTAGAACACAGACATGATTTAATACCTATTATTGGGCCAACAAAGGTTTTGCAATTACTTAAGCTTTCAAGCTAGCATGACCCTTCATTATGAGTTATTAAGTTACTGATGTAAGATGCAGTACTTAAATTTCTGCTTAGTTCTTCAAAAGGGTGTACATCATTTTTACTTTCAATTAGCTAAAAAAAGAGAACTAGAAACTGAGTAACTAACAGCGGTCATAAATAAGGTGTACTGAAGAGCAATAAATGTTTTTTTTTCTTCTTCCTCTTTTCGAGTAATGTATGATTTATGATTAATTTGCTCTGAATCTAAACTGCTGACTGTCTCAGAATGTTAACAGCAACTAAGACTACAGTAGTCTATGTTATAGCACCTGTGATTTATTCATGACAAGAAGTAGTTACTTTCACGTAAGACTAAATTCTAGGCAGAACAGTAGTAACCATAAACTTAACACTCAGTAAGGCCTTAATGTTCAGTTTTAACAGTAAAACAAAACTTTGCCCAGAACTGCTGTTCTTCAGAACCTTAGACTGATGTAACAGCACATCTCTCTCTCCTCCTTTCTTTCTTTCTTTCAGCTAATCCACAACCTGTGCAACATACTAATTGCACACAACATCCATACATTTTAACCGTATGTCTTATTCTCTAGGTAGTCCATGCATTTTTCTTTATCATGAACTGGACAGTATTGCTAATTCATATTTTCTGTTAACCATATTATCTGTTTCATACAGATCGCTTGTTTAGACAGACTAACAATTTACAAGTTGTAACTTCTTGTTTTCCTTCTCTAGACTTAGCAAAACTCCCTACACAACTTTTGTATTGTGATTTCTTGTTTAATTAAATGTCACATCAGTGTCTCTGAGCTGTAAAATTTCTCTGATAAATGAACAATGACTCTGATGTAACATGTCAAACTTTGACTTTTATAAAAGGACATGACCCAGTCTTCTACAGTTTCAGTCTCTCTCTCTCTCTCACACACACACACACACACACACACACACACACACACACACACAAAAACACATGTGCAGTCTGTCCCTGAAGTGTAATCTGAGCTGAACATCTTTTTTTCATATTAGCATTTTTCAAGTTCTCTTTTTTTAGCCAATTGGAAATAAATTAAGTACTTCCCTTTCTAGGTACAACTGAATATTTAATCACACTATCTAACAACAATAACTTAAAAGCTACTAATAAATGGCTTGTGTCAGCTCAAAACTCATGTAATTGCAAAACTTTTGTTGGGCCAATAAAAGGTGTTACATTACATTTGCATTCAAGTGTTTTTGTGTTTGCTGTTACTAAACAACCATGGCATTCCTTTTTTTTTCCATCTGGGGAGGTGAAAGATTTTATATGATTTATATAAATTAAATATGGCTTCCCATCTTCCATTTTGTATTGCAACTACCATTTTACGTAACAAGAGTTATGAACTTATTGAAAAAAGACAGAACAGAAGTGCTTTATAATGAAAATAGAATTGGTTTTCTGCAGTTATTAAATGGACAAGATGACCATAGAAACAGAGGAGACAGGACAAGGCAAGATCTTCAAAGTAAAGAACTGAGATGGGGGGACATAATCTATCAAAGATAGCATGTTTTACACATCACCTTGGAAATTTTATGTTGATCATGAGAAAAAGAAGACCACCTAAACATCCAAGACTGGAACAACAAGGATATAAAGAGGACATGGTACTACTGTAGCTTGTTAGTTATCTAACCTAGCTAATCTAACGTGTTGCATTTACATAGGGTTGGCACCTTTTAACAAGGCCAAAGTGGGACATGGGGGGGTGTGGCCAATAGGACAGGGGGTGTGAACAATATGACACTGTCCACACCCCCACCACGATATCACCAGAGGTGTTAAAGAAGATGCAGTATTACAGTTATGGATACAACATTGTGACATTACAGCATACTGAAAACTCAAACCATTTAAATGAAGTGAACTATTACTGCAAAAACACACATTACTCAGTTGTAATAGTAAATAAACTTTAACAGAATAAAAAACACACTACTCATTAAATAGACACTTGTTTATTTAAAAAGTTAAAAAATGTATAAACCAACCGTGACTATTCAAAAAGAAAACTTAAAAAAATCTACATACCACATACAAGCCAAGTATAAAATTAAGAATTTTTATTGTCAATTAAAGCTAAAGCAAAGAAAATACTCAAAACTACATACTGTACCCTAGTACTACATACCGCACACTAGCAAATTAATGCTAAACAAAGAAAAACACAAAATTACAAACTGCACCCTAGTACTTTATACTGCACACTAGTACACTAAATCACTTTTTTTTAATTGTATTTTGAATTTGATTTTATGGCTTGAAGAAGGGCCCAATTTGAAACAATATTTGAGTAAAAGTCACAACATTTCATCCAGTAAGTTACAGTCATCATTAGTTCGGCTTTTAACAAGTCCACACTACATCAGTTTTGCACATCTGTCCATTGACCTTTTACCAAAGAAAAAACTCTTTCTGCAAATGCGTTTGAGGTCAGTATAGATAAAACCCTAGCAATTACCGGATATAGTGTAGCCAGTTCAGGCCCTTCTTTGAAAAGCTTCAGCCACTTCTCTCCTGGGGTCAAGCTTGTGTTACATAACTGTTTGAGAAAGGGCCTAATTGCCAAGTAGTCCCTAAAAAGATAACTTCATCTACATCCTGCAGACTCAGGGCAGTGGTCACATTAAGTAAGTCACTGAAAGCAAAGGGCTCATTTAGAGATAATTTAGATAGTGTAAACAAGTAGTTGCTTTCAGTATAATCAAACCACTGTTCCAGGTATTTCACTGCTGTCTCCAAGAACACAATGAAGTCTCTCTTCAGATTGTTAGCAGAAGTGCTTTCTGATGTGCTCGTAAGTGCCCTAAGTTTCCCTCCAAAGAAAGCACCTTCAGCTCTTGCCTGCAGTTTTTGCTTCAGAGAGACCATTACACAAAAAGTTTCCATGGCAGTAAGTGCTGATTTTTCTAATGTACTTATATGTATGTATATGTATGTATGTATGTTATATGTTCATTAAAATCAACAAGAACAACACAGAGAAAGAGCACATAGTACTGGGGCAGTGTAGGCAATTCATTTTCACCATGTTCATTAGCCATATCTGCCGAGGGGTCTCCTCTTCTCCCTGGGAGAGGAAATAGGACTGGAGCACTGGGAGATTTTTCACTACTCTTTAAATGGCTGGGAGTAGTGACAGCCACCTTGTTGGCACATGTCTTAACAGACTCTCAAATTCCATGCCACAAAACTCAAAGAAGTCTTGCAAGTCTCTGGTCCTTGTGGCAGAACCTGAGAACTGGCTGAAACGTTTCATTACAAATACTTCCACGTCGTACGGTAGTTGTGCTGCAGCTTTTTTGGCTGCATTGTGAATGATGTGGGCAACACAGTTAGCCTTCTGGAGTGATGGGCACTTTTCTTTTAATCTGGTATACACATCAGATTTCTTCCCATAGTTCACACTGGCATTATCAGCCCCATAAGCTAAAATGCTGTTCCAGGGCAAGGAGTGCCTTTCCATAATGTTGGAAATTTGCTGTGAAATAGCCTGTGCAGATTCATTGGGGTCTTCATAGAAGTCCAAAAGGCCATTCACCACCCCTTCTTCTTTAAAAAAATACCTCACAACAAGTGGAAATAATTTTATGTTCCCCTTGTTGGAAGCATCTGATGAAATTGCAAATGAAGTGCCAGGTTTTTGAAGGTCATGCAGGAGGCATTCCAATGAGTGGGGTCCCAAAACATTTTTGACTATGGCTTCAGCCTTGGTTCTTCCACAAGATAGTTTCTTTGCAGTGTCCGAGTCACTGTACAACTGGCTGGCCAACTTTACTGTACAGTCCAAGCTGTTATGGGAAATATTGTGCTTAACAGCATGGAACACCTCAGAGGCTTCTGCTGCAATGATCCTAAGTTCTGGTCCCTCAAGGTTTGAGTTCCTTGCCCACTTTGTCATAAGGTGACTGGATTTAGCTTGAAGAATAGCAGTCTTATGTTGTTCAGTTGCCTCATGTCGTGCGATATAATTTCTTCCACCGTGGGTCACTAGAAATTCTCTCTTGCAGTAGCTGCAGAACGCTTTGACATCACTGCATCTCTCGATCCAGTCGAATTCTGTTTTCCAAACATCCTGCCACTTGCACATTCTCTTGTTGCTGGTTGACTGTGATGAAGCTGCTGCTCTCTTCATGCTTGAATCTGTACTTAAGTGATATGCAGCATATTTACCAAAACTGTGTTAGTAGGGTGCAGTAACATACTGCTGCACAGCACAAATGAACTGGCGCAAAAAGCATTGGCACACGAAAGAACTGGCTTGAAAAACTTTGGCATATGAATGAACTGGCGCAAAAAACATTGGCACGCAAAAGAACTGGCTCGAAAAACATTGGCACTTGAAAGAACTGACTTGAAAAACATTGGCACTTTAAAAAACTGGCTTGAAAAACATTGGTATGCGAAAGAACTGAGGAATGGAGCAGAAAAGAGTTATTACAAACAGTTTGAAAAAGTTCAAATAGTAAATGAGGTAATGTAGGGGGCATTTTGGCCATTGAAAAATAACATTAACACAGCTTGTAGAAAATGAAATGCATTTCATTGCATGCACAATAAACTGTAACCGTAATAATAACAAACTAACTGCTTCTCTTTTCCTAGACCTGTCAAAAGCCTTCGACATGGTCAACCATAAACTTCTCCTACACATACTAAACTCACTTGCCTTGGATTTTTCCTCCTTAACCTGGTTCTCATCCTACCTTGAAAACCGACAACAAGCAGTACTCTGGAAAAATTCTCTATCTGCTCTACTACCTATCTCCTTAGGAGTACCTCAAGGATCAATATTAGGTCCACTCTTATTCTCTATCTTTATTAATGATCTTCAATCATCTATCCATAACACTACCTGCATACAATATGCAGATGATTCTACCATCATCTGTACAGCTCCCACCCAATCTGAACTCCAGTCGCTCACACAATCTACCTTTTCAACCGTTGAACAATGGTTCTCAAAAAGATGTCTCCTTCTCAACTCCAAGAAAACAAAACTATTACTGTTCTCACCTACCCACAAATCTCCTCAACTAAATTTTACTATTACTGCAGCTGACAATTCTCTTATCTCCCCAGACTCTACTACCAAACTGCTTGGTGTTACTATTGATAATAATCTTAACTATGATTGTCATATCAATAACACTATAAAGGCAGTAAATAAAAAGATAGGTTCACTGTACAGAATAAAACCCTTCCTTACTCCAGAAGCACGGACCACCTTAGCTCAATCACATCTTATCTCCACCCTACTGTATGCTTCCTCTATTTACACCAATCTCTCTAAAGGTAACCTGAAAAACTAACTACATCCTATCATAATATAGCCCGTTTTGCCACAGCATCCCAGTACAGAACTCACCACTGTAATAACTTAAAACAATTACAATGGTTAGAACTACCTAACAAGCTTATCTATCAACAACTCTTAATTACACATAACATTCTTTATCAACCAACAAAAACACCAGCTCTCAGTAACCTCCTTACTCCCTACAAAAACTTGAAACAGCTGCAATCTGCCGAAAAGATACAAGTCACCACAACTAGAATTACAAATTCAGCAGGCAACTGTCTATTTTCAAACTCCATAGGGAAAATATGGAATGACCTCCCCCAACACATTACCTCACTAGACTCCTTTCAACTTTTCAAAAAACAACTTCTATTACATCTTAACAACTTCTGGCTCTGCTCCTGTACCAATCCAGACTAAATGACTTCTTCGCTCTTCAGCCATACCTCCCTACGTAAAAATCACTATCTTTCCCTGCTATTTCAAATGACTAAATTACTGTACTGTTCTAAAAAAAAAAAAAAAAAATATGAATATATAGCTTAGGCTATTTGTTTTTTACCTGTTTTTTTTTTCGCTGTATTTTCTACTACACTAAAATGTATGCATTGTTGCTTAAATGTTTAACCTTGTTTTAATGGTGGAGCTTTTCTCCCCGGGCCTCCACTGAAAATGGAAATTATCCAGCTGGACTAGCCCAGTCAACAAATGTAAAATAAAATAAAAATAAATAAATAAATAAAATTATTTTTACCACCGAACATGCCCCCCATTTCACCCCACCCCTCAAGAAAAAAAAGTTAACCACATTCACTAAATCAAAAAAAACAGTAAAATGAATGAGAATGCACAGTGGATACCATTGACTTGATTTAGCTTTTGACCACAGCAGTTAAAAGAAATGCATGGCGCTAATTTACACAGCGCAATGATCTATTAATGAACATGCCCAACAGCAGCACTGGTCGTAATCGGATTATAATGAAAACAGTACATTGTAAGTTTATTGAAGACATCACTAAAACACAAAATACAAACTTTGCTACTTATAAAAGCAAACTGCCTTGTAACAACGACATGGTTTAGCACAATCTCAAATACACTGCATTAACTTCTGAGCATGCATCCACAAAAAAAAGAAATAAACAGGAAAAAAGTCCGTAAACATTTTACCTTTTAAAAATACTTTTTGCAAGAGAAGTAAAATAAACTACAATGTACAACAGACTCCATGGGCTCCTTTTACCTCAAAAGATAGCAATTAAGAGTAATTTACCCAGCACAGCGATGTAATAAACAGGCCCAAGTAAAAGCAGCACACCCATATTCACATTACAAGCAAAGCAGGACATTTTAACCTTATTAAAAATGCATAAAAAAATTAAATGCACACATTTACAAGTATAAATGAAAACAATCTTGAAACAGCTTCGGCAAGTTGGCAACATGTATCTACTAGAATAATAAATGCACTACATTAACTGTTAACATTCCCCCTCAAAAGGTAGACTTGTACAACATACACATTGACTTGCAAGAACTAACAGGAAAAATTACCCAAACAGTATATCCTAACTTCCTGAAAACAGCATTAAATTGCACACATTTCCACCCAAAAAAGTGCAAACTATGCTCGAACATTTTCGATCTGCAAACAGAAAATACCCAGAAAAAGCTACAACAATTGAACTACATCACACTAAATTTATATTTCACTGCCCCCCACCAGAAATAAACAAAACTTCTATACACACAGTTCAGCCTTTTAAAAGTAATGCTTCCAAATCATACCACCAAGAACAATAACAATTACATATACATGCAGGTTTTATACCTTTAAAAACTACTACTCAAAATTCTCAAAATAACCACTGCACACATTTAAATGCTGTGTACTGCACCCCCATCTACCTCTAAACATTAAAAAATTAAACCACATTATATTCCCATTTAAAACTACTACTCAAAAATCTCAAAATAACCACTGCACAGATTTAAATACTGCATACTACATCCCCATGTACCTCTAAACATTAAAAACTTAAATAAAGTACAATATTCCCATTTTAAATAACTAAAGCTACAAAATACAATGTTATGTACTTACCACTATCACAGTTTTTGCTGGGCTAGCTTGCTTCCTTCCTGCTGGAATGGCTAGTTGGATGACTGGCTCTGCTCAAGTGGCTGGGCTGGCTGGAAGGCTCTCTTGCTGGCTAGCAGGCTCCCTTGCAGGCTGGCTTCCATGCTGGCTGGCTTCTTTGCTGGCTGGGTTCTTTGCTGGCTGACTGGCTTCTTTGAATGCTGGCTGGGATTACAAATTTGAGACCTTATTTCCTTCGCAGCTGTAGAGCATTAAGACAAAACTGCTCTACAGCTGCGACCTTTATTGGGCTCTTCTAGGTGAATCCCCACCCCCTCCAATCCCTGCAGCCAATTAATGCTTGAATTACACCACCCTGACCTAGCAGGGAATCCCTCTAACTGCAGGTCTGGGTTGGTGACGTAGTTGCATTGCCATGGAAAAACTGGAAGTATTTTCGGCTTTTCCATGGCAACAGCAATTCGAGAGTGTGAAAAGGGGAAAGCAGGACTTTTAAAGTCTCACTGTCTGCGAATGTGGGAAACGGGATGAGAAGGTTCAACACGTGAGTCTCCCGCTGAATACAGGACGGGTGGCAACCATACATTTACAGAAATCATTGACAGTTTGATTGCTTTTATTCCTGAGCAACAGAATGTCAAGGTCCTTGGAATTCTGTTGTTTCAGATCTTGTCTCGTGTTAAATCACATTTAACCTTTAATGTTGTCTCTCTCCTGACATATTAAATTATAGAACTGATAAAGTGAACCGAAACCTTTTGATCAGTATTATATTTTCGGAAGTTGTTGCCTAAACTTTTAGAGTTGGGACAGCAAGCACTTCATAAGGGCCATGCTAGGTAGCCATGAGTCATTTCTATGGCTGGAAATGAGAGCTATCATCTTTTCCCTATCCAAAAATCTTTGATTCATGTACCTTTGTTGTAAGCGGGACCAGGCACCCCTTACCTTGGTGATGTGCCCTTTTTCTAAGGGTAGTGCATATTCTAGTCTTACTTGTATTTCATTCATTTGCTTCATCACATCATAGTGATGGGTCTTTCCTTCTTCCTTGGTTTCTTTCATGATGCCTAATAGTCCGATTTAGTTGAAACCCATATAACAGATCAAAAGGGAACCCATAAACTGTGATACCAGCATGAAAGCAAAACTCAGGTTTTCTCTTCTTTGTCTGTTACCATTTCTAACATCATTTTAGTGTTTTTTTAAACTGGTTAACCAGTCCATTAGACATTATACCATCAATCATTCAGGATTTCCTTTTACAACAAGCCTACTCTCTTCCAAGGGCATTAGCTCTGCATGACTGCATGGTAGTTTCAGTATTAAGTTCCTATATGGTTGGACTACCATATGCTATTTCACACTCACTTCCTTTGTTTATCATCCTACAAAGTAATTTGCATCACAGCTTCAAAACAGGAACACTGGGAATACTGTCTGGTTTCCTAAGCACTCCACAGATATCTGTACAGTATTGTGGTCTCCCTTCACATTTAAGCTCTTCCCAATGAGCCATCTTAAAGTTAGAATACATGACCTTGAGGTCAGTCTGTGCAGGCTCTCACTCACAGTTTCAACATGGCTTAGTACAATATTTTTCAAAGACAAACATTTATCCATCATCTGCAATTGCTTTCTTTCTTCCTATGTGTGCTATGCCCATTGTAGGTGGTGCTTTGGCTCTTGTATAGTCATCTACGTCCAAGATTGTTTTGTACCTCAGTCCCTTAAAATAAGGGAAATCTTTCCATCCTACTGCTTCAAGTGTCATTTGGGCTACTACATCTTAACAATGCCTGAGCTCGCTTTACTTCCTATTAAGGAAATATTTGGCAATAAGGTAGTTTTCCCTGCCACAGAGTATACATATCGCACTCATCTTGTGTATGTAATTGAGCAATTTCTCTCTACCTGGCTTACTAGAGAACACAACCTCCATACTTTCAGTGCAGAAATATAGTAGAAAGGATAGTATTCTCAGTGCGATCTTAACAAGGTAGAGCGCATTTAGGATGTCCTGCTTCAGGCATAATTAACCATTAGTGGTCATGCTGCTTTGTGATTTACAGTTGGGGGAAGAAGAAAAATACAAGGACAAAAGTGATGGCATGGGATTTTTGGAAAGAAGATTATGCTGAGCTGGGGGAAACAGAATCAAGGATGTGTTTGGAAACTAGGAGCAAAATGAAGGAGTAAACAAGCTGTAACAAGCAGTAGGCATAGGTGAGAGGTAGAGTTCTGTGAGCTGGAGACAAGCAAGTGTGGAGGGAACAAAAGGAGGAAACGATCAATGTGGCAACATAAAAATGTGATGCTAAGAATTAATGCAAAAATAGGGTATATTGCAGGTGGAAACACTGAGCAGGTGATAGAAAAGGCTAACAGAAGACCCACAAAAGTAGTAAAGCCTGCAGAGCTACAAGATGAAACAGAACTGGCAAAATTGTATTATTTATTTATTTTATTTTATTTTATTTTCAGTTTGATAACCAGGGAATTCCGCTGGGCCAAGAAGAGCCCATTTTCAGTGGAGGCCTGGGGAGAAAAGCTCCAATGAACATTTACAAGCATACACAAAGCAGTTTAATCTAAATCAGGCTGAGAATACAGTATAATACATATGAGGTATAATACAATCATGCAAAGAAATACAAATAATAGGACATTGTTGGAAATTTTGTATGTACAAAGTTAGATTCCTTTACTGATATAAGAAAATCTAACAAGGTTAGCCAAGGTGCAACAGAAGGCTATCCAGTACTGGCTTAATGGAGTGTAGTAGTAGACAAAGTAATGGTATGAGAAGTAGGTGTAACAGGGGATAGAGATGAGAGTAGCTAGAGGGGGAAGTAATGTAATAGGTACATAGCATAAACGGGGATAGGACAGACAGACATAGGCAGGCTAAGCAAAGAGGGGTGTGAGATCACAGAAGACTGGGGAAAAAAGCATAAGTACTGAATGAATGCTTTACTTCAGTCTTCACAAAGGAAAGCAAGGGGAGGGTGTCATGCTGGGAAAAAGGTAGGACAGAGTAGGGAAAACAGTGAACAGAGACCAGCTTCAGTAGGGAAAAGGTAGAGAGGGACCATTAGGGAAGATAAAGCACAAGGATTCCATGGTATACATCCCAGGATCCACATAAATTTGGCCAGCATAATAGCAAATCCCCTGATGGAGATCTTAAGCAGATCACTTGGTAGTCCAGATGTGGCTGATAACTAGAGGACAGCAAGTGTGGTACCCTTGTCCAAGGGAGGAAGCAGGAAAAATCCAGGAAACTACAGGCCTGTTAACTTAATGACAACAGGAGGGAAAGTAATGGAATAAATTCTGTGGAGAAGGCTGGCATTCCTACAAGAAAGCAGTCTGCACAGACCAACTAACCTGAGTTAATGATTAGACCATGTTGTTAGTCAATCATGATCCAGTTTTATGATAGAAATACAGATGAAGTTAATATTTAAATGCCGATAGGCATGCATCACCTAGAGTTTCACACAAGTACCTGGAAGGGCTGATAAAAGAACAAGGACTGAGGAACTGGCTTGTTGCATGGCAGAATAATAGAACACAGAGGGTTGTGATGTGATGGACAACGACAGAAATGTAGAAAGTGATGAGCAGAGTATCACAGGAGTCTGTCCAGCATACAGTGCTCCAGTGAGCTTGTTGTCTGAGACATATATGAAGAAAATAGAATAGAATCAATCTCTAATTTAACAACACAATGATAAGTGAAGAAAAAGAATGTAAGGAAGTATGTAGAAATGTTTACCAAGTGGTCAGAAAGCTGGTGGCTGAGATTCAGTGCGTATGTACTGCATTTGAGCAACAACAATCCTAGAATAAGATATCAGCTGGGAAAACGTGCAACAGATAATACCAAAGTAGAGGAAAGGGCATGAGGTGTTGACCCCTTTTGGAAAAGACCAACAGAATCAGGGTGAGAGGACAGAGGCAGCAGGAAACAAAATACATTGGTATCTTCAGAGTGGTACAATGACCACTCCACAGGGTCATAATCAAGACATCTCCTGAATATCATTTTATGATCTAGAGGCCATACAAGTAAATGGACATCAGTCAACTAGGAGTCCAGAGTAAAGTCATCAAAGAGTTGTATGGCATGTTGGGGAAAGGATATGAATAATAACAGATAAACTAAAGCTCTTCCCATTAGAGAGCAGAAGAGAAATGAGGGTATGATACGGGTGTACAAAATCATATCAGGGAGACACAAACAGGTCATTTTGAACAGGAAGGAGAAAAGGCAAGGAGGGGAACAGGCAACAGACTGTAGCAATTATTTTTTTTTGGATCTTCAAACATTCTTTGCATGCATGGTGTGGACCTAATGAATGGACTACTGGAATGGCTGTAGAGAATCCAAAGAGGCATTCAAAAGTGCATGGGAGAGGTTGAGAAAGAGTAAGGGGCAAGGTGGCTAAGCAGCGTATAGAATGTTAAATGAACTTAAAAGGCAGAGGGTGTTGTCTCCTTCTCGCACATAGCTAATGTAATATACGGCCGTGTTAAATTGTTGGACAGCCTAAAGTATTCATTTCAAGACTAGAGTCATTTAGTGATTTGTTAAGGTCAGTACAACAGGGGATGAAAGTGAGGTTGAAACAGTCTGTATACCTCTTTGCAACCACTGAATTCCAGAGATGACCTTGGTTTTGCTTCACAATTTTGTTCCTTACCCTTAAGCTTTGTGATTTTGTGGCAGAGCTAAGGACTACAATTAATCAGTAACAGTCAACGAAAATGCATGTCAGTCAAAGCATTCATACTCTATTGAAATTATAAGCAAATATTACCAATATGTACAACTCATTTTTGATTTGATACCTCTGCCCTTGGTTATTAATGATGTAATACACTGAGAATGGTGTATTCCAGAACTTTTTTATGTCCAAAATGGGGTAGAATACTCACTTCAGGAATCTTCATTCCAATCAGTTTCTTATTGTACTTTAAAGCTAGGTGGCTTTTTCAATTAATTTTAGCCTCTCCCCAAATGTAAGGTCTTCATAATTAGAATGTAGCTATATCCACTCAGAAAACTGCAGCAAAACCACAAGAGAAGAATGCTGTCTTGACTGTAACTCTTGTGATTTACAGAGCTTACTAACCTGCTCTCCTCCATCTGTTTAGTAATGTGTCCAGTATAGGAAGAATAAGGGGCTACCCCTGCCTAATTTAGCTTCCACAATTACTAACATTGTCTGGGAAGATTAGATAATTTACTGAATATCTAAAACAATGTTCTTAAACCATCCAACAGACACAGCTGACTGCAACAGCTAGAGTTCAGAAGCATGAACCATTGAAAGCTTTCACTATAGGCACTTGAGAGCTGCATATCTAGCAAGAGATAAGGTATGAGCCCTGCATTTTCAGTGGTGTCCTTAAAGACCTTGTAGAGCAGACCATGGAGGTTACCTAGTTCTTCATATTATTGGCTTCTATCATTCTCAGCAAAGTTATATTTTCAAGCGGATCCCTATCAGATGATAGAAATTTCATTTGACTGAATCCTGAAACCAGAATAGTTGTGGGGCTATTCCCCCACCCCCTAACTATATATACAAACTCCAGGATTGCACTACAGTGGGGAAAAGTATATGCCCTGGTTTTATATCATCCACTTTACAATTCAGTATGTTGAAATTTAGCATTGTAAGATTTCAGTATTATGGTTTTCAGTCAAGTGATTTTTCAGTATTTTGAAATTTCAGTCTTATGGTCTCAGTCAAATGAGTTTCAGTCATATGAAGTTTCTGTCATCTGATAGGGATCCATTCAGGTGTGTGCAGGTAAGTATAAGGGTGTTGGAAACAATCGTGCCTCTTCTTCTTCTTCTCCTCCATAAGTCATAAGGATATCATCAGCAAGTCATTTGCCTTCCCATATGTCTTCCTGTCTTCATCTGTTTTGCAAGGATACATCTGTCTTACCCGTTACATTCAGTACATCATAAACTGGCAATGACTCACTCTTAAATCAAGTGACATAGACATCAGCTTAAAAGGGCTACCTGTTTAGCAGATGTGCTAATTTGCATCAGTTCTAATGTGAAATGCAATCAGTTTCGTATGAATGTGTGGTGCAAATTTGTTTTTTTAAGAAGCTATTTTGAAATTGCTTATTTGGAGCATTTCTTTCCAAAGCTAAAAGGAAAATCAGCAGAATAGATGTAAGAGTCTAAATCATTTCACTAGATATTTAGAGATAAAGTAACACATTAATGATGTATGAACCATTTCTGAAAGAAGGATTCAGTCAAAAAGGAAACGTGTTAAACATTATCCAAAAACAAGATGTGCAGCACTGCTCATCTCATCGAGCAAAAGAAATTCACTTGTTTAATTGGTAATATCATTAAATATTCATTCACTTCAATTGGTGACACCATTAAATGCTCAGTCTGAGCTAGTCAGCTGGAAGTCTGGACAGCTGTTTTTTTTTTTGTTTTTTTTTTGCTAATTTTACTAAATTGACCATATGGTTAGGCTATTTTTGAGAAAAGGCTGATCAAACAAAATGCTGTTTCAGTTACAACTAAAAGTAAGCTATGCCAAGTAACATTTTTAGATGCCCTTGTGCTTAAACATACAAGTAAGTGATTGCTTTTCCCAGCAGTCCTGTTAACAGTGTGCAATTAAATAATGAAGATGTCATCAATGTGGCATACTGTGGTTATAATGATTATTTTGTGACTAACTATGAATGTAAACAATGCACTTTGATAGAGATCACAGTATGGGAAATCCCCCTGTATCCAAAACATGCAGCAACCTTAAAGATGATGATAATATTACTTAAAGGGGTGCAGGAGTGAGATCCGCTGCAAAGAGAGTGCAGTTGTGATCCACAGAAAGAAATCACTCAATTTCCACTCTGAACTTCTTGTGTTCACTTAAATGCTAATTCTGATCATGAGGGAGAACCTTGTATTTCAGTTGCTGAGAAATATATGCACACTTCTGTTTACATGTGGCATTTCCCTTTAAGTTCTGCACCAATTTAGGCACTAAAAGGATTTTGATGCAGTATATGCTAAGTATCTCATATTAATTGAATTCAGCTATGTTAGGAACTCATTGCTCTGAAGACTAAAACATTGATTTATGATGGTGTTTAGGAAGAAGATATGAAATAGATCAATATTTTCTGAAACAGAAGCATCCAACTAGTTCATCTGTTACATTATAGTAAAATGCCTTACAAAGTGACCACTTCTCAAAGAAATCAGACATAGCATATTTAAATAGAGCTGGTAGGATCACAATATATTTGCAAAGAATTATTTTAGACACAATGAGAAAATAATAGGGCTCTAAGGTGAGTATTTTATTATAGTCAAAGAATGGTAGTTAGAATGCAATTAAAAGAAAAGCAAATAACACTTAAATGCATTTTTTTACAAAATGATTACTACTGTTGAACAGGTTACATAATGAAAGTAAAATTTAAATAAACAAAGACTGAAACTCATTGATACCTGGCATAGTACACAAAGCTACACAGGTGATTTTGTGTACTTGTAAAGAGGTCCAAATTCATAGAGCTCTATTCCAGTGAACAGCTCGAGTTTTCAGAGTGTCATGTAAATGTGGTAGTCTTTGGGTATGAACTATGCTAAATATGTCCATTTGCATTCCACTGTGCTGCTCTGCAAAGATTCTTGCATAGTACAGCAATTAAAAGCATACAACATAATATAAAAAATATACAACATCACTAATGAAATTATGATCCTGGGTGATGTTAATATTAACTGGTCAACAATTCAATCTCCTACAAACTCACATAATATAAACTTGTACAACTTCACTCAGCTTATTAACTCAACAACTATGCCTTCCAAGAACTTCCATACTGGAAGCACCCTGGACTGGATTCTAGTTTCTCATCCACATTACATCTCTGATAGTGGCACTCTGCCCAACCCATAAGGCGTACACTTCCCCACTTTTGCCCACCATCTTCCATCCTCCATACAACTAACTTACACCTGTCTAAAACACTTTAATCCTAGCACATTCTCAAATGCACTAAAAAAATGAACTGGAAACCATTAAAAACACTTCCCTTAGAAAATGCTGTTACCTACTTTAACTCAACTTTCCTCAACTTGCTTGACTCCTTTGCCCCTCTGAAAACAAAATGCATAAGAAGCAATTCTGTACCTTGGCTAACCAAAAATACCTTACTAGCCATGTGATTCCGCGATAAAGCCTGGAAACGCTACTCCAAAAATAAAACTATCACCACCCTTAATGAATTTAAAACACTTCGTAAAAAGTAAAAAAAAAATTATTATCTCAGACTGCAAAGCCTACTTCTCTACACTCCAAACCAACCATAACACCAACCCCAAAGAATTCTGGCATGGAATCTCCTCCCTTCTCCTCCCTTCTCAATCCTGGCAAAAAAGAAAACCCCTGCCCTGATCCAGATGCCTCTGACTTAGCCACCCAATTTAATACTTTCTTTATCGATTCCATAAGTAAACTTACATCATCCTTCACTTCCCATTTCAGCTTCCCCAACCCTTATTTCCACCTATCCCTCCCTCTCCTAGCATCTCCTGCTCCCAACCTCTTCCTTTCTCCTTCAACCCCATCCCTACAGCCACCATAAAAAAGTCTACTAACATTGAAACCTGGCTCCAATGCCCCTGATGATATACCCTCATATAATAATAGCACAAGCTTTCAACCTATTACTATTATCCCCCATTTCTAAACTTCTCGAAAAATGCATCAATCTACAACTTCTACCTTACCTCATAAACAACCAACTTATAACCCCTACTCAACTTGGTTTCAGACCCGGCCACAGCACTACCACAGCTTTCCTCTCCTTCCTAGAAACCATTAATAAGGCCCATGACACTGGCCACATTGTGGCCACTTTCCTCCTTAACCTCTCTAAGGCATTCAACACTATCTCTCATAACCTTATTTTCACTAAACTCTCCAAACTAAATCTATCCCACTCCACTATTAACTGGTTTGCTAGTTACCTCTCAAACAGGCAACAAGTAGTCAGATGGAAAAAAGCCACCTCTCATTTTCTCAATACTCCCATAGGTGTCCCCCATGGTTCAGTTTTAGACCCCCTTCTATTCAATATATTCATAAATGATTTCTACCAAGCCATCCCAAATGCCAACCTTGTCCAATATGCCAACAATTCAACAATAATCTGCTCTGCCTCTTCTATACCTGCCCTAGTTAAATTAACCCAAGATGCCTTCTCCTCCACTGAGCAATGGATGATGGACGACCATCTAGCACTCAATGCTCTTAAAACTAAACTCATGATATTTACTGCTTCCAAAACCACCACCTTAGATAAAACTTCATTTTCAGTCACCAGTCAAAATAATACGCCATTCGAAATAGTCTCTAATGCTAAACTACTAGGAGTCCTGATCGATGACCAGCTAAAGTTTGATAATCATCTACAAGTAAATATTAAAAAAAAACACAAAAAGATTAGCATGTTTTATCACCACAACTGTTACATCTCTCCCTCCACTAGGCTCACCCTCACCAACACTTACCTTATCCCATACCTCCTATACGGTGCCTCTGTCCTTACTAACCTGCAATCCTCCCTCAAGACTAAACTCCCCTCTTGCTGTAATAAAATAACAAAATTTGCAACTGGCCATAGATCCACTTCCCATCACTGCATTGCCCTAAGTCACCTGAATTGGCCTGAGCTGCCCAATTGCCTTATCTGTATTCAACCTGTCCAAGCACATCAACTTATTTTCATTCCCTCTCTCTGTCCCTTTCTTGCCACCACCTTTAAAATGCACCAGCCAAATAGACTTTTGAGATCTAATTCCCAAAATCTAATTGACCTGCATAAACCTGCCCGTCCACCAGGCAAACATCTAATGTCCTTCTATTTAGCACACCATTGGAATTCCCTCTCACCTGTCATCCACACCACCAGCAGCCTCTCTTCATTCAAAAGCTTACTTCACATACACCTAACTTCACTATGGGAATGCTCGTGCTCCCACCCCACATAATCTCCCTGCACTATAGCTACTATCTATAAGCTATAATTCACAATAGCCTCCCATTGTTTTGTACCCCTAATAAACTCTTCATTATCCTAGAAATTAACTGCATGAATTTGCATAACTGCTAAAAAATTGACTGTTTCTGTTATTGCATTGAGCTAATATGTTAAAATGTTAAACACTTTGACTGTTTGTAAATATTACTCTTATTGCATTGTGCTAATATGTGCACTCTACTAATATGTGTTTTTCTATTTGTTTAATTTTGCTTCATTTGTCCACATTACATTTCTCTAATAACTTACTCGAATGTTAAATCTGTAATTTGTAAGTTTTCTGGAGCTTTTCTCCCCAGGACACCATTAAAAATGGGCTCTTCGTGGCCCAAAGAACTATCCTGGCAAATAAACTATAAATAAATAAATAAACAAAAGACATCCATACTAAGCAATATCCATGCAGAGCAGTGCACAAAATGCATGCATGTATCTAATGAATTCCAGTGGTAGAATCTGTGTAAGGCAAAATGAAGCAGCTTTGCCCAGCTAAGATTGGCAAAACAGTTAAGTAGTGCAGTGTAGTATATATGTGTGTGTTAATTAAATATGTCATTGGTTATGTTTCAGTTTAATATTTGATAATACATGATTTAATCACTTTTGTTTCATATGAAATCTCCATAATTCACAGAGTATGCCCATGCTATGAATATGTCACAGCATACGCCTCTGATCTGTATTTTCACCATCCTGCTAGTATAACAGACACAGTAGCCTGTAGCCATCATCCTTCCAGAATTACAGCAACAGTCAGATACAGCCCCTTTCTTGTAAGTATTACAGCAACAGGGCGCAGTTACCATCCCCTGAAGATGCCATTAGAAGATTACACATAAGGATAGACAGAGCACAGTTTGCAGCATTTCAAAATACTCTGCAGTTAAAAGGCTAAAGAGTACTGGCTATATTTTTAAATAAACATATTCAGACAGAAGTAGAGATTTTCTTGACAGACCTTACATGTGAATGATAATCTAATAAACCAGCATTAAACACTAGGATTCCCCATTCATATGTTGTGTTGCAAGTCTCCTTTTACAAGCTGACACTTAAAACTTTCCCATTTGATTCATACAAGCTCTGAGATCACCAATTATGTATTCCTTGCAGAACCCTGAATTAGTTCTGTTCCCTTGTCTATTTTATAAAAAATCCATTAAGATTAATGCATGACTTCAGAAAAGTAAAAAAAAAACACTTAGGCCAGTATTCATAATCCGGGGCTTTGCATTTTCATAGCAGCGATCTGCAAAGAGCTACGTGGATATGTAAATCACAGACTTTCAGGGTGTATAAGTAAATGCAGCAGCCTTTTTATAAATACGCCTCCCTATCCCAAAAGGATAATATTAATATGCTTAAGGCATAAGCACGCGCGTTTGCACAATTTTTGACTCATTTTAGCAGAGCTCCTCAGAGGTTAGCAACTAGCCACAGACCTGCAGTGTATCCAAGTGAAATCTAAAGCATCTGTTGATATTTAGAATTAAGTATCTGTTTATCCTGCATTGCACTTTTAATTTATTTGCCGTTTTTTTACTGTGTTGCTGCTTATATTTGCAGCTGTTTTTGTTGGGTTTTGCTGCACTTTTTAGCTTAGCATAGACTGGATTAGGACTTGCTGAATCAAATTTGTTTGGCATTGTCTGAGCACTAAATCTAGCTATCCTTCACAAAAGAGGGCCCTCCTGCACCCTTGTGGCATAAGAGTGTAGCCAAGACCCATCTGAGTGGAGATTGTTGGAGTAAGGCTCAGTACTGGGCATTACTATTAGTTAGCTTGTTTAAAAAGTGCTTAAGTTTGCTTATATTTAAACGCCACATTTCTGAGGGTTTGCGCACTATGCAGCAGGGGTTTGTACCACCAGTTATAGACACAAAGGTTTTGAAAGATAAAATTTCCCTTAGGGAACTGCTTGTGTACCTTCTGAGACTTCCCTACATGCAACACAGTTGCGCACTGCTGCCCAGAGAGCAACTTAGCTGCACATTTTGCAGTGTCACTACAGGTCTCCACCCCAACAATCTCCCATAGTATTGTTCATATTTGTCCTTCAACTGAACCTGATTAATTTAGCTCACTTCCCACTACTTGTCCCTGAATATTCCTAACATAATGGATGAACAGTTTCCCAATGTTTCTGCAGCAAGCCTGATATTCCTAACATAATGGATGAACAGTTTCCCAACGTTTCTCCAGCAAGCCTGATTGACATTGGCATCCTGAGGCAATGTAGCAATTGCCTCATGTATACTGATAATCTATTACTCCTAAAATATTCAGATTCAATATGCAAGAGATGTATCTATACTTTGAATCTAGAATCTATGCTCTCTCTCTCATCACATTAAAACAGACGATCAGGTTGTCAGCACACACACATACTTCACCTCTTAAGCCCTACCAAGTGCACAACACATAAACACACATACATGGCAGTACTCAGAAGTATACATAAAGAGCAGAGACCTCCCAAACGCAAATAGTCTACACATAATACAGTCCCATCAGAATGAACTACACATAAAAACACACACATCAGTGTCTTACCCAACAAGCCCCTGAGGGAAAACACCTCAAAACCAAATGTGTTGGTCATAGGCGACTCCATCATGAGACACACACACATGTCCTACTCACCAGGCTAGACAAGGGGAAGGTCACGGTTATCTGCCTGTCAGGAGCTAGGATCCACCAAGTCATGCACTCACTCCAGTGGAATCCCCCAGGGTTCTGTGCTGGGACCTCTCCTTTTTGGCATCTACTTTTCTGAAGTGAAAATGGGTGACTTCAGCTATCCTTCCATCGACATAAACAAGTACAAACATGCTCACCCAAAAGTTCTTGACTTTGTTAACTCAAATGCCCTGGTGCAGATAGTTTGCACCCCCACAAGGGGCACAAAGGTCCTTGACCTGGTACTCACTCAAGTCTCTCAACAAGTACTGTTATGACTCTGTCATAGTCCATGTTGGAGTGAATGACTTGAGATGTACCTCAGTGGACTGCATGAAGGGAGACATGACTGAGCTCTCTGATTATGTGCTCCAGGCAGGTATGTCCCTAGGCTTAAGCAGCATTCCTAACTTCACTTGGGATGATGCCACAATACAGTCAAAAAATGACTGATTTTAATAATTAGCTTAGCTTCTGGTGTCAGTCCAGGGGGATCCAGTATCTGTCAGCCTGGGATGATATGATAGACTACACTGCTTTGCCAGAGATGGTCTTCGCCTGTCACCTATTAGCTTTCAATTACTGGCAAAGGTACTTGTGTTCCCCCATAATGTCTTTTTTTAGGCAATGTCATAAGAACAAAATTCCAGATGTAAAAATAAGACAAACTTGAGGTTTTGCGGCTTAATGCTTGGAGTCTAAATGAGTAACTGCACTCACTGGAAGCTCTCCTTACCCTGGAAGATGTTGATGTTTGTGCAATTACTGAGACATGGTTCAAAGACACAGGAGGTACCCCAGCCACACAAGGCTACAATGCCTCCACAAGATCAGACCACAAAATGAACATGGAAGAACCAAAGTTAGAGCAGTATCAATCTTCATCAAAGATAAATACCCCTCAAGACTGGTTAGACACAACGACCCCTAGAGTTACTGCAATTTCAGCTAGCTGTAGGTAAGACCCTCCCTCCATATCATTGTTATTTATAGGGCCCCTGCCATGAAGCATGATAACCACACTGCCTACCTGGACCTGCTTGAGTCACTCGCAATACAACCAAACACTCTGGTTATGGGTGACTTCAACTATCCTTCATATACAAGTACAAACATGCTCACCCAAAAGGTTCTTGACTTTGTTAATTCAAATGCCCTGGTGCAGATAGTTTGCACCCTCAGAAGGGGCACAAAGGTCCTTGACCTGGTACTAACCAACATGGAAGATTGCTGCACCACCCCTTGTGCGGGGCCTCCCTGGTAAAATCTGATCATAAATCAGTCTTGTTCAAAGTAACAATCATACCTGACCCCCACCAGGAGTAATCAGGTTAAAAAACCTCACCAAAGCAAACTATAGCCTCCTAAATGATGGCATTAATAGTTTCAAACTCCTGTCCTCACTGATGACAGGGATGCCTATACCAAGATATACACCAATGCCCTGTATAAACACCTATACAAATGTATAGATTCAGCCATACCTGAAAGGATCAAAACAAGGTTCTTCAGAAAAAAAAAAAAACACCCTGGTGGACATCCAGCATAAATAGCCCATATAATAATAATAAGAAGAAGATACTCTCAAAAAGAAGGGGGAAATTGTCTCAGCAGTGGAAGAACACTCTCCACAGCTTGAATAGGCAAATTAGACATCTTGTAAAATCCTCTAAAGCCCACTACGAAATTAAATTAGCATCCATAGTGTTAAGGATAACCATAAGGCATTCTTTAGCTATATCCAAAATCTAAATGGGAAGGCCCAGATATCAAAGAGTTACTAGTGGATGGTGCCACCCACACTGAACCTTTGGAAATAGCCAACCTGCTAGCAGATAGGCTCAGCGAAAACTTCACTCCCCCCGGTCCCCATCAATCACATCCCATAGCTTACCTATCACGAGTTCTCCACTTAGTATCTCCAAAGAGCAGATCATAACTGCATTCTCCAAGACCAAAAACACAGCCTCTATGTGCCCTGACAATATCCCAGGCTGCATCCTAAATGCTCTAAAACATGAGTTGGTGGAGCCATTGGGTACCCCCTTCAATCACAGCCTAAGCATTGGCTTTGTCCCAACCAAATGGAAAACAGCAACCATTATCCCCTTACACAAAGGGGGTCCATCAACCGACCCTGAGAACTATAGACCTATAAGTCTAACCAGCCTTATTTGTAAGGCCATGGAATCATCACGGACCTTATTAATAAAGATATAGGAGAACTCTAAACTCTTGACCCGAGCCAGTTTGGTTTTGTCAAGTGAAGACCATACCTGTTAAATCTAGTGGACTTCTTAGAAAATGTCACCAAAGCCCTAGATGAAGGCAAATCAGCCCATATAGCCTATCTAGACTTAGCCAAGGCCTTTGACACAATCCCCCACTCTGGCATCATTGAGAAACTCACTCAGCTGGGGATCAACTCATATGTCATTAGCTGGGTAGCCAACTGGCTCACCAACAGAACACACTCATTCAAAGCTGGGGATTCCACCTCTACTAGCAGACCTGTCACCAGTGGTTTTCCACAGGGATTGATGCAGGGTCCTCTACTGTTTGGGATCTATTTCTCAGAAGTTCAGGCAAAAGTAGATGATGTGTGGCTGACGACTGCAAACTCTGTGGCCTGAATGTCTAATGTATCCTCTAAAAACACCTGTTATGTGTGCACAGATTCCCTTGTCATATATTATTTGCTAAAAATATTCATTGAGTAGCAGTATTTCATACTTTGTTTGGATTCCTCTTTAGTGAATGTTATACAACTTATTGTACAGCCCTTTTTCAAAGCTCATAGCTATTTGTCTGTCTGTCATTCTATCTAGCTATCTAGCTATACATGTGGGACACATTCAGGTGACTTTTTACACTACACATGGAGTGGCATTGTCAGTATCACAATTGTCCAAGTGTACAACAGATATGGGTTAAGTAGTGGGAATCGTGTTTAGTGGTGATAAGGATTGTGGCCTTTTCCCCATTGCTGTGTGATCCTAGAGTTAGTTTATTCAGAGATGCAGGGGTGGAGAGTGTAGTTTTCTGTGTGGGGTTCAGGGGAAGCACAATTTTATAATTTTATATGTGTTTTGTATTTAGCAAGGGCACATGTTTTGCCTTTTTTTTACTGTTTTACAACCTGAGAGTTGGCTGTCAGATTTCTGGAAAAAAAATTAACAGCAACACATAAGTATATGAAAAATCAACAACAACAACATAAGCATCTAAGAGTACCTTTTGTACAAAAAGCATATGTGTTGTTGATTTTTTTTATTTTAATAAATTGCCATTTTTATTTGTATTTTTGAACCAGTAGAATTTTTATTCATTGCCACACAACATATCAACTGTTCATTTCCACAATTTCATTGTACTTCAGTTGCATTCTGTGTGAGGAGTAAATGTCCTTTATTTCAAAACAGCTGGAGAATCATTGAGAAAATGTGGCTTTAATTTTATTGCTGATTTCCAGTTGTTCGCTAAATATTTTTTTTTTTCAATTCTTCCACCCTAGTTTTACTTTAAGTACAGCTAATGTTTTGCTAAACTTTGTGATACTGTGTCAGATGTGTTGATGAAATTTTCACAGGTCACATCTATATTGACCCATTGGTTTGCTCTCATAGTCACCCAAGCAAAGAGTTCTATTGTTTTTGTCTGATATAACCTTCCAAATGCAAATGCATAACTAATTTTGTGTCCTCAGACCCACTAGTGTCTATATAATAAACACTTATTTGATTTAGAACTAACCCCATAATAACTCCCCACCCTTATTATTTGCTTTATCCTCTTCTAATCTGGGACTTTACAATTCTGACTTTATGAGTTTTTCTGCTTTAATTTGTAACATTACTGGTCTCCCATATTCTGTGTTTACTTTCACATGTTAAGCACTTTAATTCTTCTTGGCCTGTTACTGTTACTTTTCTGAGGGCCACCATTTTTCTTTTTTTATTCTGTAGGTTTGCTATATGTAATAAATTGTTAGAAAATGCATGTTCTCAATGGTGAGAATAATTTTCTATAAATTATTTACATTATATAATTTTACCCTTGAGTTCTGTGCCCTGTTTAAATTATGTGTTTATTGGCATTAAACATTATCCAGTGTGGTTCTAACTATATTTTGAGCATTAAACATTATCCAGTGCAGTTCTGACAATATTTTTGAGCTAGACAATTCCATTCCCAAACTAAATATTGGTGCAATCAATAATCTGAGAAACCTACCTTGCAGTTTTGAGATACTGCCATACATAAAGACATTTAACATTAGTGTTAGAACTTGAAATTCAACTATAACTTCTGCTTCTTGATGAAACACTCGTTGTAACCCTTTTTTTCAAGCTCTTGACTTGGTTACCCAACTCCTTGACAGTGTTTCAGATCATGTGCTGAGCAATGGCATAATATGACTGAATAACACTTTTTGCCAGTAGAAACTTGTTTACAGAAGAATGATGTAGGGGAATTCCTTGGTAATGACATAATATGACATATTATAACATAATGATGATTCAGTAACCATATGTCATATGTCATTAGCTGGGTAGCCAACTGGCTCACCAACAGAACACACTCATTCAAAGCTGGGGATTCCACCTCTACTAGCAGACCTGTCACCAGTGGTTTTCCACAGGGATTGATGCAGGGTCCTCTACTGTTTGGGATCTATTTCTCAGAAGTTCAGGCAAAAGTAGATGATGTGTGGCTGACGACTGCAAACTCTGTGGCCTGAATGTCTAATGTATCCTCTAAAAACACCTGTTATGTGTGCACAGATTCCCTTGTCATATATTATTTGCTAAAAATATTCATTGAGTAGCAGTATTTCATACTTTGTTTGGATTCCTCTTTAGTGAATGTTATACAACTTATTGTACAGCCCTTTTTCAAAGCTCATAGCTATTTGTCTGTCTGTCATTCTATCTAGCTATCTAGCTATACATGTGGGACACATTCAGGTGACTTTTTACACTACACATGGAGTGGCATTGTCAGTATCACAATTGTCCAAGTGTACAACAGATATGGGTTAAGTAGTGGGAATCGTGTTTAGTGGTGATAAGGATTGTGGCCTTTTCCCCATTGCTGTGTGATCCTAGAGTTAGTTTATTCAGAGATGCAGGGGTGGAGAGTGTAGTTTTCTGTGTGGGGTTCAGGGGAAGCACAATTTTATAATTTTATATGTGTTTTGTATTTAGCAAGGGCACATGTTTTGCCTTTTTTTTTACTGTTTTACAACCTGAGAGTTGGCTGTCAGATTTCTGGAAAAAAAATTAACAGCAACACATAAGTATATGAAAAATCAACAACAACAACATAAGCATCTAAGAGTACCTTTTGTACAAAAAGCATATGTGTTGTTGATTTTTTTTATTTTAATAAATTGCCATTTTTATTTGTATTTTTGAACCAGTAGAATTTTTATTCATTGCCACACAACATATCAACTGTTCATTTCCACAATTTCATTGTACTTCAGTTGCATTCTGTGTGAGGAGTAAATGTCCTTTATTTCAAAACAGCTGGAGAATCATTGAGAAAATGTGGCTTTAATTTTATTGCTGATTTCCAGTTGTTCGCTAAATATTTTTTTTTTCAATTCTTCCACCCTAGTTTTACTTTAAGTACAGCTAATGTTTTGCTAAACTTTGTGATACTGTGTCAGATGTGTTGATGAAATTTTCACAGGTCACATCTATATTGACCCATTGGTTTGCTCTCATAGTCACCCAAGCAAAGAGTTCTATTGTTTTTGTCTGATATAACCTTCCAAATGCAAATACATAACTAATTTTGTGTCCTCAGACCCACTAGTGTCTATATAATAAACACTTATTTGATTTAGAACTAACCCCATAATAACTCCCCACCCTTATTATTTGCTTTATCCTCTTCTAATCTGGGACTTTACAATTCTGACTTTATGAGTTTTTCTGCTTTAATTTGTAACATTACTGGTCTCCCATATTCTGTGTTTACTTTCACATGTTAAGCACTTTAATTCTTCTTGGCCTGTTACTGTTACTTTTCTGAGGGCCACCATTTTTCTTTTTTTATTCTGTAGGTTTGCTATATGTAATAAATTGTTAGAAAATGCATGTCCTCAATGGTGAGAATAATTTTCTATAAATTATTTACATTATATAATTTTACCCTTGAGTTCTGTGCCCTGTTTAAATTATGTGTTTATTGGCATTAAACATTATCCAGTGTGGTTCTAACTATATTTTGAGCATTAAACATTATCCAGTGCAGTTCTGACAATATTTTTGAGCTAGACAATTCCATTCCCAAACTAAATATTGGTGCAATCAATAATCTGAGAAACCTACCTTGCAGTTTTGAGATACTGCCATACATAAAGACATTTAACATTAGTGTTAGAACTTGAAATTCAACTATAACTTCTGCTTCTTGATGAAACACTCGTTGTAACCCTTTTTTTCAAGCTCTTGACTTGGTTACCCAACTCCTTGACAGTGTTTCAGATCATGTGCTGAGCAATGGCATAATATGACTGAATAACACTTTTTGCCAGTAGAAACTTGTTTACAGAAGAATGATGTAGGGGAATTCCTTGGTAATGACATAATATGACATATTATAACATAATGATGATTCAATAACACTTTTTGCCAGTAGAAGTTTGTTTGCAGAAGAATGATGTATGGGAATTCCTTGGTAATGACATAATATGACATAATAATGATTCAATAACACTTATTGCTAGTAGAAGCTTGTTTGCAGAAGAATGATGTATGGGAATTCCTTGGTAATGACATAATATGACATGTTATGACATAATAATGATTCAATAACACTTATTGCTAGTAGAAGCTTGTTTGCAGAAGAATGATGTATGGGAGTTTCTTCTTAAAAGAATGTACTGCTTAAGCAGAACCACTGCTGATCCTCCAAAGATTTAAGATATGAAATTTGCTTCAAATGTAGGACAGCAATTGTTAAATTCCACTACTGATTTCTGCCTTCAAGAGCTCAGGGTCTTTGGTGAAAAGATAGATAATCCGTACTACTAATCTCAGTCTGTAATTCAATTTGCAATAAAATGTGTGTATAGAAAAATTGAACAGTCCTATTTAAAGATTTTATACAAGCAAATGATATACTGTTGAGAGAAACAGCAGCCAAGGAAGACAAAAAATATAATTTTATGCATATGAATGCCAATGAATTTTGAGAAATAAAGAATGCAAAAGCAAACTGACGTGCTACTTTGTGAAAAAAAAATACAGCTATACAGGAAGAATATCAATCTAATTTAACAGCACAATCAATAAATCAATAAATCAAAAAAGAGCAAACATAATCACAGCTTTACTGTAGTGTATTAAAATATGCATACATGTAAACTGGAGATCAAACAGAAAAGTTGCAGTGACTTAGAGTAACATAAATCACAACTTAAACATGTATTCATACATCCAAAATAATGTATCAAGTAATAGCAAAATACGGACTAAACAGTAAGATCTTTAAAAAAGCAAACAAAATGATATTGTTATGATTTAGCAGGTTTGGGTCAGAATTTTCTAGTGCGTGCATGACAAGTGAATGAGCAATATTAGTAGGCAAAAGTATTGGTTATTTTCGTCACAGAAAATTCTGAACAATCTAAACCTGCATGATAATAATCTAATCTGCAGAATATTCATTCTAACAATCCTTTATAAGCTTGATGAAGTATTTGTAGGCCTAAACAATTAGAACAATATTAAGGCTCCTTTTGGCTCATCACTGAGCTGACTTCGAAGGTTAATGATAATTTGTTGACTTTGAATAATAAATGCAACTGACGCATTTGCATCACAGTTCAGGAAAAGCAATCAGTAAAAATAGACATATTTGTATCCAAAGTATTGCACTATCTTTGTAAAAGTCTTTGCAGGGTGGGTCACCCCACTTCCTAGCACAACTGTGTGCGAGCGTGCACACACACACACACACACACACACACACACACACACACACACTATGGAAATTGCATGCAACACTTTTAAGGAAATAAGCACTGGAAAAAATGCTGGAGGTATTATCTTTTTTGTGAATAGGGGTTTGTTTTCCACCCAGACACCACTTAGCTTGGTAGAAGAGACATAGGTGTAATGTTTCATTCTAAGGATGGTACACTCCATTAGTCTAACATTTCTTTTAATCGGCACTAATGCTACTGTTTCCAGTATGATTCCACATGGAATAAGGGCCACTAACCTGCACATTCAAATGTTGGCATGCTGTCAGCTGTGCCACAAGGCATCCCTACTAATAGCAGCAACAGTACGACACAGTACAATGCAGAAATACTCAGAACCTTCTTCTTTTCAACTACCCATAAATAAAAGCCAGATAGGAACTTTAATATCTGTGGTGCTCTTTTAAGGCTGAAGAAAATGGAATCCATATGAAAACTGTTGCTAAACTGATTATTTTATTGTCTTTTGTTTACCAGGAAAGTCTGACTGTTTGGCCTCAAGTCCCATTTTCAGCAGAGGCCTAGGGAGTAAAGCACCACATAAAATACATATTTACAATGAACAACAATAAAAAATAAATGTTTTAAGCACACTTTGCAGGTGGTACTGAGACAAATAGCAAAGAAATTTATCATTTACTTTAGAAGTTATCAACAAGTTCAAGAGGATAAGGTACTGAAACCAAAAATGAATAAACAAAATAAAGCACTCAAAAGCCATACCCACCGAAAAAAATGTTTAATAAGTTCCACAGCAACCACAATAATTAATTATTAATTGTTAAACATTTTTTCCAGTGGATACTGCTTTTGAGTGCTTTATTTCATTTATTACTTTAGAAGTTATATTATTTTACATACATCAAGGACATGTTAACAAGTAATACTTGGAGATACAAGAGCAATGATAATGCACAGAGGTTCAGTATATGCATAGTGACATTAATGAGGTAGGATGTCACTAGAGCAGGAATAGGAAGGATGTAAGCAGAAATAATCAAGAAAAACAGAAGCAGAAAATGTTTTGGTAGTGGAGAGGTTGAGATAACAGTAGATAGGTAAGACGTTGAAGTGGGTATGGGGGTATTAGTAGGAGGGGATTAAGGATATAGGTTACTTGGAGGAGCATCAGTGGGAATGAAAAAGAAAGAGAAAGACAGGGATAAGAAATATGAAAGGTTCCGGGTGATTGTTCGAGAGATTGTCAATGGAAGAGAAACAGAAAGAAAGGTGCTTTAGTCAGGATGGGAGCATGAGCATGGCCATGAGGAAGTTAGGTGTTGTTTTAGGTTGTGTTTGAAATATGTGGTAATGTTTCCTTGTTTTAGGGTGGATGGGATGCAGTTCCAGTGATTACCAACATAGTTTGAGTAAGGGGAGTCACTGGCACTGTTATGAGAATTGGACCTGGTCAGAAGATATTAATTCTGGGAGCAGAGATTCCTAGGAGGGAAGTGGTGTTTGAAGATGTTTTGTAGTGATGAGTAGGTGTTGGGTTTGTGTATTATTTTGTGGGCACTAAGAAAGCATAGGTGAGGTAGTTAGGCAGTTCGAAACAGTGTAGGTGATTCAGTGCTGGGCAGTGGTGTGAATGGTTTGGTAAGCTGGATAGAAACTTGGCTATTTTATTGTAGCAAACCTCAAGTTTATTTATAAGATGAAGTGAAGAATAATCAGGATGGGATCTGCATAGAGCAGTGAGGGGGGAAAGGGTTTGCTTCTGTAGAGAAGCTTAACTTTTGGTAAGTTTTTTTGATGGCTTGAGTGATGTGTTCATCATATTTTAAGTTACCATCAAATAAGACATCAATAAGCTTTGTGCAGGAAATTGTATCAAATGAGGTATTATTTACTGATGTAATGTTGAAGGATTGTTTCAGTGTTGAAACAGATTTGGGTAAAAACAGCATTAATTTCTTTTTTCAGCATTTAAAAGTAGTTGGTAATCATCTAGCCAGGCTTCAACTGACAAAAATGAGTCCTGAGTCATTTTGTCTAGTAGCAGTAGAATTGGTGCAGAACATATGTGTGGCATGTTCTGAGTATTTGTACTATGGAGGCTTCTTTGGTAGCTTTGTGGAGATTATTAGTGAATATGTTGAATAGAAGAAATAGAATAGATCCTTGAGGTATGCCAACATAGACAGAAAGAGGGAGGATATTGTTTCTGTTTACAGCCTGGAATCTGTTGGAGAGAGAGCTGTGGAACCAGCTAAGAGATGAATGGAAGAGTCCTAGGGAGGATAGTTCATGGAGCAGGCATTGGTGTGAAACTGTGTCGAATACCTTTTTCATATGTAAGAAGAGGGAGGATACTAGATTGCAGGTGTTTCTATTAGAGTTTATGGCTTTGTTAAAACTGAGTAGAGCAGTAGTGGTGCTGTGGTGAGGCCAGAAACCATGTTGAGTGTTGGGGAGTTTGGGGAGGATATTGTTTTTGTGAAGATGAGAAAGGAGTTGGGAATGAATGCATTTTCTAATATTTTGGAGAGTAGAGGTAGAATGACTATAGGTCAGTGGATGTTCCCCCTTTACGCAGATGTTTGATGTGGATTTTTTTCCACATAGCAGGGACGTAGCTTTCTGTGATCTTTGCTTGATCAGTTTATGAGTATAGATACAGAATATGCTATAGTGTCTGCAGTGATTTTGAGATATTCTGGTGGCGGGTTTTCAGCAGCTGGTGGAATTTTTCACTTTTTGGGAGTGTTTTCTGAGGGTTCCTATAAGAAGATCGAAGATGCATTTTATCAAATGCATCTTGGTCGAACTTCAAATGTCAAAAATGCAAAATGACGAAGCGGCATATAAACAAATTCTTTCCCTGGGAAAGAAGTCGTTTGGCCACTTCTGCCACTTTGCCATTTTCGGCACTGTAGTGTGATCTTGGAGTTGGTATATTTAAGTAAGGTTTTTTTTGGGGGGGAACAGCGTTTTTTTTCCCCTGGGAAAAAAATCTCTGTTCTGGTAGTTTGATGTGTTGTGAATTCTAACTTTTGAGTTTGATATAACAATGTTCGATCATTTGTGCATTCGTTATTATAATATAGACCCTTTTCTGATAGAAGAGGTATATACTGGTTTGAGGGAGAAACAATTTTGCTGGTGATCAGTACTGTTTGGGATAGTGAGGCTGGTGTGTGGTTTGTTTTTGAACAGGGAGAGGACAGAATGTATAAATTGTGTATTGAATTGGATAGTTGTAGTGATTGAGTTGTTGTTGGTAGTTTATGAAGGAGTTGCAGTTTGGCCTGGGTGTAATAGTCTCTTAGAAAAGCTAAGGGTTCTGTTGGTGGTTGTCTAGTTGCTTGAAAATGTATGTACTTTTGTCTGATCTAATTTTTTGTTTAGAAATGTTTGTATCGTGAACTTCACAACTGTATGTTGTCAGATTATCAATATTGGAAATTGATATAATTTTCTGTGCAGTGAGAGCAATAAATGCCCCCAGGTGACCCACAGTCACAAATGTTTACGAACAGGAAGGTGTACCATTCCGTGAACTTTAACGTAGTGTGTGACACTTTTTGGATCACAGGCAATGTGTCTGCAGAGCAGCCTAGCAGTATGCATGACTCACATATATGACACACATCTTGGCTATATTGCAACTTCCTGTATACCTCATTATCACCTATGTTATATGGAGTGTCACACCTTTGGCAACTTGGACACATCTTGCATTCCAGAGCATTTTCAGAAAAATAAACTTAAAAAGCATACAATAAACATATGTAAATATTTTGTGAACAATATAAGCTATTAAAACTGTACAAATAGCAATGTTATCAGTAATAAATATTCTGTGCAGTGATAATAGTCAGTGCATTTATAGTCTTTTCCATAAATATTGTAATATTGTATAATACACACAAACCCCAGATTATATTTTTCCTAAACTTTCACACATTTGCATATCTTGAAAACTATACAACCTAGACATATATTGTTAAAATATTTTGAACCCCACATAAGCTTTCACATGACAAGAAATTCCTCTATAAATGCATGTTTATTGAGATATGTACAGAAATATGAAAACATATGTTTAATTGTATAATTAGCAATATAAATAATACTGGATACACTTAAGATGTGCAACTTGCAGTGCAGTACAACTATCAAACACAGCTTTCTTCAACAACATCTAAGATTTTACCCAATGTCCTACAACAGTTTGTAAGTCATTTGGTTTTTGAAGTATTAAGTAGATATGGAAAGTTACTTATTTTCATATTTCAAACAACTAGAAATATTTCCAATATTGTGTGATATAAACCAACATTTTCAATGAAAATAAGAACATACTTAAAAATATCAATAATAAGTGGCAAACAAAGATGAATTTTTCCACTGTAAGATATCCAAGACTAACAATCTTAGTGTCATTTTATTAGTAACTCTTTGCCCTTTCTAATACTACCTATTATTAGTTGGTATATCACTTAGTCAAAGAAACCAGACTCCAAAAATTTCTGGGCGTAATAAGGAGCTATGGGTGTGAACTGGAAGTATACAGAAAAGGTGTTATAGGCTTGAGTGAGATATTGAAGTTTTACAGGGCCATCTAGTTGCTATAAGTGCAAGTACTGTGGCTAAGGTGAAGGTATACAGCTATATGTCTAGTGTGTCCATGCATACTCTGTTGTAAGTGTTGATAGAGATCATAACTTGTGACATTCATGAAAAACCCAAAGAGTGTTGCTGAACATGAGTATAACACCACACATGCAAAAACCCACAACATTGCACAGCATGTGCACAGATTGCTCAAAGCCTGTTTCTGCTGTCTCAGCATATTTGAGGAGCACTCCAGTTTGATCCTGCCACAGCCTGTAGGATGTTCTTAGCCTGTTACATGCTCCATTAGTAAGGCGATGGGGAGATAGACCAGTCAGCCCAAGAGCTCTAGTTAGTCAGACCAAGCATACATGTATGCATTGCCAGCAGGGAAGATACATCAAGACCATCATGTCATGAAAGTGTGAAGGAAGAACAACATCAACAGCCACACACCTACCTTCTCAGACAGCATCAGATGCAGTACATGTCAGTGCAAGCAATGGGGTAATGTCGGCTCCAGATGTATAAGCACAATGACAGGACAGTTTAACACACACCAAACATGAAGCAATCAGTGTAAATATTAGGCTATGTTGGGCCATACATGATCAAGCCACGTTGTGCAGCAGACAGTCCCTTATGTACCCTACAGGAGGCTGGGTAGAAGTGGGTCACAGTCATCATCATGTACACAAGTCATTGGGGGCACAATCTCATGTTTGACTGCATACAAAATGTGGGGGCATATTACAAGAGTCTGAGATGGTAAGTTGAGAGGTGGTAGGTAATCTGTTTCATATACATAAATCGCACAGACAAGAAGAGTACTATACCAGTAACAGGCATGTGCAGAGATAGGCCATCCTAATATTGTGGGCTGCCTTGCTGTCAAAACTTTTCAAAAAATTAGTGACACATTTAGACACATATATATATATATATATATATATATATATATATATACTAATGTTGCTAGCCTTTTGCAGTATGAATTCTAGTGGGAGTGTGCACATCTTTGCAAGGTCAGTAGAACACAGCTTACCTCACACTGCCAGAATATAGTGCCTGACATAATGTGCAGCTCACTATCCTACATTATCTCTGACAGCTTGTAGCCATGAGCTCATGATGGAGACCTGAGCAGGAATGCATGTCTCACAACTTTGCCATGCTGCAGAAATCATATTGTGACTGTTGCCTGAATAGGACATTTGTACCTTTCTGTTTACTAATATCTTAAAACATATTTATACATATACTCTTTCAACTTCCTTTCAGTTTTACCAACATAAAACCTGGCACATTGGGAGCATTGGGCTAAATATATAACTCCTTTAGTATTACTGTTAGAGTCCCTAGCCTTGATAGAAATGTCTCCAGTATTAGCAGTGCCTGCTAGCAAGATGCTGTTACATTGGTTACAACTTACACACTTGTAGGTTACATATTTTTTTATTGTGGTAATATCCCACCAGGTTTGTTACCTCTGATAAAAAAATCTTTAAGACACCTTCCGTATTTGTAAACTCTACAGGGTTTTAACCTGTATTGTTGTCCGCATATGTTATTTGGCAGAGGTTTTATACCAGATGCCCTTCCTGATGTAACCCTCCCCATTTATCCAGGCTTGGGACCGGCACAAAGAAATGATATGTGATATATGATATGTGGTGAGAGAGGACATGCATGTGGTTGGTGTGACAGAGCAATATGCAGAGGACAGGAAGAAATGGAAACAGATGATCCGCTGTGGCGACCCCTAATGGGAGCAGCCGAAAGAGAAGAAGACAGGGTTTTAACCCAAATTTGTTAAGCAGCTCAGAACTGATCCTGAACAGTGCCCAATTCTTATCAATAATGCTAGCAATCATAGAGCTTTCAGGACAAACAGTAGTGACAAAGGCTCTACAAAATCTGTTTACATTGGACAAGTTACCATCCACTGTGCCACTCAATGTATCACAATTGTTCGAATTAGTGACCTCATTTTCCAACAAGGGCACATAAAAACAGTTTTCCTTTTGTCAATAACTTCATCCAAAACAGGTTTAATGAAAGAAGAAGGGTATGTATGCCCTCCTAAGAAACATGTCCCTTTACTTGTTACATTCCGAACTTCGTAACTTGATATCATTTGAGCCAACCTAGCCAGCTGGCCTTTTACCACAGATTTTTCTGGTGTCTTGGATGACAGCTGTTAAAAAGAAGAAAGGAATTACAGTAAGTGGGTTTCCTAAATATATTTGAAAGAAGCCTCTGCATTTCATTGTCTTTCTTAATTTCAACATCTAGATAATTAATACAGTTTTGCCCTACTGAGTAGATAAACTGAAAAAAAAAACAGTGATTGAACTAATATAGTCAACAAATTCATGTAACTTGTTCACTGAGTCATCCCAAAAAATACAAATGTCATCCAGGTATTGAGTGTACAGTACCCATGAATCCACATATCCATGGTTAAAAACAAACTTACCTTCCCATTGGGCCATCAGTATATTTGCCAGTAGGGGGGCACATGCTGCCTCCCCATTTTTTGACAAAAAATAGCTCTTCAAAATACAGTGGATATAAAAAGTGTACACACCCCTGTTAAAATGACATTTTTTTGTGATATAAAAAATAAGACCACAATAAATCATTTCAAAATGTTTCCCACCTTTAATGTGACCTATAACCTGTACAATTCAATTGGAAATCAAATACATCTGTTAGGGGAAAAATATACGTAAACTAACACTTTGTTGAAGCACCTTTTGATTTAATTACAGCATTCAGTCTTCTTGAGTAGGAGTCTATCAACATTCCACATCTTGACTTGGCAATATTTGCCCACTCTTCCTTGCAAAAGCGCTCCAAATCTGTCAGATTGCATGGGCATCTCTTGCGCACAGCCCTATTCAGGTCATTACACGGATTTTCTATTGGATTTAGGTCTGGGCTCTGGCTGTGCCATTCCAAAACTTTAATTTTCTTCTGGTGAAGCCATTCTTTTGTTGATTTGGATGTATGCTTGGGGTCATTGTTGTGTTGAAAGGTGAAATTCCTCTTCATCTTCAGCTTTCTAGCAGACGCCTGAAGGTTTTGGGCCATAAGTGACTGGTATTTGGAACTGTTCATAATTCCCTCCACCTTGACTAAAGTCCAATTTGCAGCTGAAGAAAAGCAACCCCAAAGCATGATACTCCCACCGCCATACTTCACCATGGGGACGGTGTTCTTTTGGTGATACAAAGTGCTGTTTTGGCACCAAACGTACCTTTTCGAATTGTGGCCAAAAAGTTCAACCTTGGTCTCATCTGACCATAACACATTTTCCCACATGCTTTTGGAAGACTTGATGTATTGTTTTACAAATTTTAGCTGGGCCTAAATGATTTTCTGTGTAAGAAAAGGCTTCCGTTTTGCAACCCTACCCCATAGTCCAGACATGGAGAATATGGGAGATTGTTGTCACATGTAGTACACAACCAGTATGTGCCAGAAATTCCTGCAGCTCCTTCAGTGTTGCTGTAGGTCTCTTGACAACAACCTTCCTGACCAGTGTTTGTCTTGTCTTTTCATCAATTTTAGATGGACATCCAGTTCTTTGCAGTGTCACTGCTGTCCCATATTTTCTCCACTTTTTGATGACTATCTTCAATGTGCTCCATGGTATATCCAATGCTGTGGATTTTTTTGTACCCTTCTCCTGACAGATACCTTTCAACAATGAGATCCCTTTGATGCTTTGTAAGGTCTCTGCTAACCATGGCTTTTGCTGTAGCAGGCAACTGAGTAAATGTCAGGAAAATCCTACTAGGACAGCTAAATTTTATTTGAGGTTAATCAGAGTCTCTTTAAAAAATAAAACGCATACAATAAGCTGGTTGCAGAAGTGTGCACACCCTTAAACTAATACTTTGTTGAAGCACCTTTTGATTTAATTACAGCATTCAGTCTTCTTGGGAACACACCTGCCATCAATTATAGTTTTTCCTTAACAAATGTTTGTTTTTCAATTGAATTGTACGGGTTATAGGTCGCATTAAAGGTGGGAAAAGTTTTGAAATGATTTATTATGGCCTCATTTTTTATATCACAAAAACCTGGCATTTTAACAGGGGTATGTACACTTTTTATATCCACTGTATATAATATTGTTACTTAATACAGTTTCCATCAACTCCACCATAGTATTTGTTTCTTTCCCAGTAAAATTAATTTGACCAACTAAAAATTCATAAAAACACTCTAACTCTATAGTGTGGGAAATTACCGTAAACAGATCTTTACCATCCACCTTTAACAAAAATGACGTATTTGCTGAATATCACTTCTTTACATTTGGTCAAAAAAATTCCAGGAATCAATTTATAAATAAGCCCCTTCACCCGCTGTCTTCACTTTGAAGTCCAAAAATGTAGCTATCAAGTGAGTCTTGGACTTCCCAGCATCCACAGTAGGTCTGAGTGGGTGATCAAACAGATCTTTGTAGATTTAGGGTGTACCAGAGATGGAGAGAACACTCGGCTGGCCAATAGATAAAAAACTTGTAAACTTCCACATCAGCTTGTCCTTGCATTAACAAATCATGTAACAAGACATCAGTTTTGTATTACGCAATATGAATTTAATTCAAAGAAAGCTTGCAATATGTATTGTCATATAAAATAGTAAACAATTCGTGAATCACAATCAATTTTTTTCATTATTATGATGCTTCCCCCCTTGTCTAGTTTCATAATTCTAAACTCAGAATTACAACATAATTCATTCAATAACTGATGTTGTTCTTGAGTAAGATTAAAACAAAGCATATTGCTTTTTTAAAACCTGCCTGAAGTTCAGTTCGCAACTCTCTTCAAAAGTTTGAAGAGCATGATGTAATGGGAGGCTGTAGATGCAACTCTTTTTTAGGACATTGCACTTACTGTATTCACCATTAAATGGAAAACAATACTAAGTTTGAGTTTCCTCACAAATTGTTTAACATCCAAAAGTGTATTAATCAACAAGGCCCTATTGGTGGGCACAAGCATGAGTCCTTTATCAAATAAATCAGCATGTTCTTGTCGAATGGACCAGAAACTGTGATTATAGACTTTAGAGTCCTCCAAATTATTAGTAATAATATGACAAGGATGCCCCCATCAAACAACTCAACTTCTGTTGGGGTATTTACCACCTTGACCTGTTGTATGTATGAGCAATTGGCTTTTCCTGTCTTGCCCCTTCGCACAGATTGCTGCTGTTGCCATTCTCATCCCTGCTTGAATTCTGAAGGGTTATAGTTCTTGAGTCATTCTGGCCACCTTGGCAAGGGAAAATCCAAAGGGGGGGGGTTCACTCTTGTCCAGTTCATTAGTATTATTCTCCATCCCTTTGTCATTGTGACCCATACCCTCTGGGTTATCTTCCAAAAAAAAAATCAGCAGTGAAAGTAGTTTGTTGTGAAAGGCTAGGATATGCTTTACCATCAGAGTGATCTAGATGGTCTTGCTGAAACTTTTTTAATTTTTCTAGCCTGAATCTAATCACATTCTCTGTCCACTCTTAGAAAAGTGTTTCCTGTGATAAATAAATAATAAATCTTGACTATTAGATTTGTCAAGATTTGAAATTTCACTGGACAACTGGTCCATCAGTAACAAGCTGTGTTCCGAGCCAGATCATGGAGCATATCTAAACAATCCTACCTTGGTTTGTGATTTACTGTGGAGTTGACTGGTAAGACAAGTTTTATTTGAATTTATATTGTATTTGTTATCAGTGTTTTTAGGAAGGGTAGCTTGTTAACAAGATTTAATTTGATTCATGTTTTGTTGTTTTGCCGTTAATTTCACTATTGGTTGTTAGAAAAGAAGAGGTTTTAGACAGGCAAGTTCTAGCCACTCCAAGGGCCCTAGACAGCTACAAATTCAGACAGACTGCAAAGACGAAAATCTTGAGAATATCTAAACAATCCTACCTTGCTTTGTGATTTACTGATCTTTACTGTTAAAAAGAAGTGTGACTGCTTACAACTTTTATCTGGCTTGCAGAACTTGTATGGTCAGAACAACTTTACTTTACTTGATTTATTATTTAGTTGTATAGTGCTGCTGTGATTTTTTTTTTTGTCAAAGAAGTTGATTTAAGTTATTTTTGAATTCTCTGGTTACTGTTTTTGATTATTCTTTTCTTTTACAATATTTTATTCATTTGAAGCTGAATATGGATTCTTTTAATGAGTTTGCAATTAATGATTTGCTAATGCATAAATATCATGTACAGTGTAATAAATGCTATGCATATTTAAAGGTAACAGTTGATAACACTGCTGCTCTGTGTTCCTCATGTCAAAAATTGGATGATTTCCTTACCATTGTTAGAAGTAAATCTAGATTTAAAAATGATAATTGCACTTGTGCAATTGGCATGTCTTGGAGAGCTGTTGTTTCATATATTAATGACTGGACTGATGAAATAAATAATATTAGGCATAGAACAAATAGAACACACTTAAGAAATGATGCATCTAATGTCTGCAAAGATCATTCAACCCCCTAGGAAACAAGACAATGCCCCTGACAACTTTGGAATTCTGGATGCAAGTATTCAGCAATATAAGGAATCAGTTTGTTTAGAAGGAAGCAAAAAAAATAAAGAAAGGAAGAAGTTCACAACGAATAACAAAGAAGAAAAAGAAACTGACTAATGACTGTAAACGAAAGAGAATACGTAGTAAAAAGGACAACGCTTTGTTATGTAACACACAGTTTACAGGAAATTATGATATTTTTCTATCAAAAAACTTCAGTCTACAGACAAAGGCATCCTTTTTCCAACAGAGAAGGTAGAAAAAATAGGCAAGGCGCAGGTGCAAAGTAAGAAATCAAAAGTGAATGTGGAAGGATTGAAGGATATTACTGTAAGAAAAAAGCTGTGGATTTACAATACCAGCTGGAAGATAATTTAATACACAATGAAAACAGTGGGATTAATAAGACTAATGGTAATGAAGATCTATCCTTCATAATTGATAGAGCAGATATTACTGTATTAGACAATGAAGATTCTTCAGTGCTGGCCAGAAAATATATTCTTGTAATTGGAGACTGAATTATTAGGGGAACTGATACTTATATTTGCAGAGAAGATAATGAACATTGATTATTATCCTTGCCTGGATCAAAAATCAATGATGTCAGACAAGCCTTGGAACGCCTTAATGTAAGGAAGTACGGATCCATTTTTAATCATGTTGGTACAAATGATGTAATCCACAAGGATTCTCTGACTGTTAGTAGGGAACTGACAACCCTCTTTGATAGTATAGGTTGTACTGGTGTTAGGACATATTTTTCACAAATCACCTATAGAAAGGATAGTCAGGTCACTGTGAATGAAAATATTTTGGGGTAAATACCTACATGGAAAAATGGCCTGTTTTAAAAAATAAAAATGTGTAGAGCATCCAAGCCTAGTTTTGGCCACACGTGTTCAGACAGGATGGCGTGCATTTGTCAAGAGCAGGGAAGAGAATATTTGCAGCAGATACTTTGCAATATTTAAAAAACACTAGACAGGATTTTTGCCAGGAAGAAAATTTAACATTTCATAGACAGCAACATTTGATGCATCTCTGATGGTTGTTAATGCTAGGAGCATTAATACCAAAGTTTTTTTTTTATTGCAAAATTTGCTACATTCCCACAAAATTGATGTTGTTATTGTTTGTGAAACATGATTAAAGAATAGTGGCTGGAAACCAGTTCTGTCAGGGTATAGATGTTGTTACTGTAACAAATATTCTAATAAACAATCAGGTGGAGGTATTATGATAGGGACTAAAGATAGTTATGAGACCTGTGATTATTACATCTTCAATGATAACAGCAATAGTATGGTTATGTAACTGTGACAATAGAGAGAATCCTGGAACATATAACAATTGTTAGAGTGCACACACCACCAAAATCAAGAGCTGATGATCTGCAGAAATTCAGATATTTCTTGCATAAAACACAGGAGGGAAGAATAACAATAGCTGGGACTTAGATTTACCAGAAACAGACTGGAATCATTGATTCAACAACTTTAGTAAGGAAATTATTCACAACATATATTCAGGAACAACAATTGCTTCAGACTGTAAAAAAAAAAACTACCAGGGGACAGAACATACTAGAGATTGTGTTCCTAAAACAATTACTGTTACCTCAAGTCAAGTTTTACCACCATTGATCTGCAGTGATCATGGGGTTATAAAGGTTATTTTGCTGCTAGATAATTCTGCCAAACTGAAATCTAAACCAATGCACATAAGGTTAATTACAGATTATATGGAAGCAAAACAGTCACTGTATAAAACTAACTGGAGTGAGGTGTTCAGTAGAAAAATTGCAGGTGGAATGAGTGCAAAAAAATACAAAAAATGTTGAACATCAGGATTTAGGCATACAACATCAGGGGGTGGATTTCTATAAGAACAAGATATCTGATTAAGGTGAGAGACAAAAAATTATAAGAAATGGAAGAAAGGTTGAACTGCAAGTTTGAAAACTGAAATAAATAAGCTGGACAAACAGATTAAGCATAGTGTGAGAAGATCAAGAAAATTTTGAAGAAAATTTATATAAAGATATTGAGCATAATATGAAACCTTTTTATAGATACATAAGATGTGGAAGGAGTAAAGACACACACATTGATAAACTGTGTGCAGATTCTAAAATTTATTCTCAGACAAAACAGATTATAGATATATTTACAAAATCTTACACAAAATAGTTTGGCTCCACAAAAGGGGTGATGCGTTGTCCTAATGACATCCAGGTAACCCCAGATACTGGAATCAAATTAGATTATATTGAAAAAGAACTGCACAAGCTGTATCCAAACAAAACACAGGGAGGGAAGGAATTAGTAACAATGACCTGAGAACACTTCATCAAGAACTTACGGTACCATTATATCTATTATTCACTAGATGATATAAATATGAGGAGATTCCTCAAGATTGGAGACATGCACTTATTAAACCTGTCTTTAAGGGAAAAGAGAGTAGGACAAAACCCGAATCATATAGACCCTTAAGTCTACTTTCATGTTGTGGAAAAATAATGGAAAAAGTAATATTGGATAAGTTATTGTCAGAACTGGATAGGTTGGGACTTGAAACCATATGTCAGCATGCATATGTTGAAAACAGATCTGTTACCACCTGTAGCATGATGTTCTATAACAATATAATAACAGCTACGAATGAAAAACTGTGCTGTGATGTAATTTATATAGATTTAACTTCAGCATTTGACAGGGTCATACACAAAACACTGATAAATAAATTAGTACAACTAGGTATTGATGTAGTCTTGATAAGATGGAGAGCTGCATGGCTTACAAATAGGACACAACAAGTATCATACAGCAAATGGACAGGTGAAATCCTTGGCTACAGTCATGGTGTTCCCCAGGGGTCTGTCCTAGGCCCATACTTGTTTAGATTGTGTCTTTCAGACCTAACTTTTTCATCTGAGGTTTTTTACTGTCTATATGCAGACGACCTGAAATTGCGTAAACTGATTACATGTGTTACAGATAAGGTATGTCTGCAAAATAACTTGACTAAATTGACCATTTGGACACAGGAGACTAATATGCTGATAAATCCATCAAAAACTAAGCATATGAGATTTGGAGGACATAAATTGAAAGGTGAATATTTAATACAGCACACAGTGATTGAAACTGTAGACTCATTTAAGGACCTGGGCATATGAGTAGATTCAGCTATGAGTTTTTCTAATCATATCAACCATTTGGTTAATGATAGTTATAGAACTATAGGTTGTATAAAAAGATTTATAAAGTCTAAGAAATCAAAAATGCTGAAGTCATTGTTTGTTAGTTACATTAGACCCAAACTTCAGTATGGAATAACAATATGGAAACCATATAAGAAAACAAGCATGAGTAAACTGGAAAGTACAGCTGAAATATACCAAGGGCATCCATGGATGTGAACATTTAAGTTATTATCATAGACTAAAATATCTGAACTGTGTACAGTGTCTCTTACAGATATCTAAGAGAAGATCTTATTCAAGTATATAGGGCATTTAGAGATTACTACCTCTGGGTATCAAACAGTACTAGAGAAACATCAGACAACCTATGTAGAAGATTCTATAGGAATGAGAAGTGTACTAATTGATCCTCTAACAGAGTAGCTGATGCATGGAACAGACTACCAAATTATATTAAAGCAAGTACTATTTTAGATATTTTTAAGAACAGCCTGGACACTTATTATGGGAACAAGCGTTCTGGTATATTGGCAAGTGAGAAGGGCATTAATGCTTGAAATATTTGTATGTAAGTATGTATGGTCAAACAGGACCCTAGGCAGGGTAATGTATTGTGCCCTTCCATACATGCACCCCCCGCAGCCATTCAAGAGTCCCATTACTTAGCTATTTCTTCCCAGTTACCGTAAACACTGTTCAAACCTCTCAGTGTGCATACTATTTTCTGCTTTACTTCTGCAATAATTATTTGGATTTAATTTAAAACTTATTTCAAATTTTATAGCAAAAACACTGATAGACAAAGCAATACAGTCTCACAATGAAAACAGAATTACCATTAAAACTTCTCTGCCCTTGAAACTCACTTTCATTGAAATAGCATTGAAACTTACTTTCAAAGAAAATGAATCTGGCAAGAGTCAGATAAAGTTTACCTTTGGGCTATTTTCGAATCATAGATCCCTTGCACTCATTTTTAGGACCATGCATACCTGCATGTGTTCTTTGATTCACCTTACTGACATTTTTCCAGTAAGCAATGAAACAAAATGTATGAACCAATAATGACAAAACTGCCCAGTTCAGAACATTTCATCAATTAAAAGTCTTTACAATCCACCATTATCAGTCAATACGCACAATCTCTAGAGAAGTAAAAGTCATCTGAATGATTCCACATTAAAGAGATCTGTAACTAATGAAAAGGTTGCAGCTAGCAAGCAGCTTTATATTTCATTGTTTCATCTACAAACTCAATGCCTGCTGCCCTTCAGAAATAAATTACTAATGTAAAAATGTAGAGGTATATGTGTGTATATATCCATATGGAGAGGTACCTCTCCCTCTCCGTAGTACAAATGTATACATACATAGACAGAATATATTTAAATACCCACATATAGATATATACATATTTAGACACCCATACATCCATATGTCATTTTATATATATATATATATATATATATATATATATATATATATAGAGAGAGAGAGAGAGCAATATATATATATATATATATATATATATATATATATATGCATACATATACACATATATATATATATATATATATATATATATATATATGTGTGTGTGTGTAAACATTTATTTTATTTTTTTATTTTACTTTTGTTTACCGGGTTTGTCCAACTGGATACATGTCCATTTTCAGTGGAGGCCCGGGGAGAAAAGCTCCAGTTATACAGTATAATAACAATATACAAAAATCATTGCATAGCATTTAGACATTACAATAGAATCACTAGACATTTCAAAAACAACATATTGAGACAATATAAGGAAAACTTAGTTAGGCAGTGACATTAGTATAGAGTAATAGTTCTGAGTTAACAAAAATAGGAATGAGACAGAAGCATAAGGTTAATAGGATTATAGATAACTAGTGAAGAGAGTGCAAGGACTAGATGGAAGGGGTAGTAGTAATGAAATGATAAGAAGTGGAGATATATGGTAGAGAATAAAATTATGTTAGTGTCAGATAGTTTGTAAAAAGGAAAGAAAAGAAAAGATAGTCATATATATATATATATATATATATAGAGCTAAGATATGATACAGCAGTTAAGAATGACATATGTTCACAGGCCGTGCCAAAGGGGGTGAGGGGACCAATCAACAAACGTGTAACACGTAGCATCAACCCCCCCTCAGCTAGATAGGTGAAACATACAAACACACAATACAAGTAAACACACCACTGCTTCCCAGACTACAGGCAGGATAGTACCTGTGGGAGAGACCCGCCAAGTCTAATCTTGAAACAAAGACATCAATGTCCCTTGTGGGTCACCCTAAATATTGATGATGATCGGAGTCAGTCCCTGTAATGATTTATCTAACCAGGCTGTGTACGTACATGGACTACAAGGCTGGGCAGGCCTGATGACCCATGGGTGGAGAGTGGGCAATGTGTAGTGGTGTGGTTAGACCCCCACCTGCACCCGCAGTAAGGATGAGTGCTGTAGAGGTGGGGCAGGTGGGGGAACTATGGGTATGCAATTATGGGCATAGGCGTGCGGGTGTTGGCTGGCACAGTTGTATTTAGACCACCCCGGGGATGTAAGTAATATTGCGAATTAGGCAGAGGTGTTGCGATGGGTACACTGTGTGCCAACAGTTACGCAAATATTGTGTTGGCACATTGGGAGGATGAAGTGATTTTGATGAATGCTACCTACAAACCTTATATTTATTTATATAAACGATTTGTAGATTATCTCTTTTTTTATTTGGACTGGTTCATACATGCAGCTGATGCAATTTGTAGAGCATCTAAACGAAAGTACAAGTGTTTTGAGATTTACATGGAAAGCTTCTAAAACAATGATAGACTTTCTAGATGTAGCCATTATGAAAGATCATGAAGGTGTTTTTTCCACTACTTTGTATAGAAAAACATGTTGAAGAAATAGCATCTTATCTCGGGACAGCATGCATCCAGCATATGTATATAGTAATAAAATAAAGGGACAAGGTATGCGGATATCTAGGTTGAATACTGATGATAGAACCTTTATGAATTACTTAAATACCTTTAGGGGAGGAGTTGGTTCAACATAAATATACTAGGCAAGAAATTGATTATAACCTGGGATATGTTAAAAATTTAAGAAGTACAAAAGCTAGACCTTATATGAGTAATACAAATTTGGAGACTAGGGATATATCTGAAATTAGAAATAAAGATAATTATAATATAAATAGAGGTTTTTTAAGCTTACAATATTCTAGTAATATCAACATAGTAAGGGATATTGTGAAACGGAATTGCTTTATTCTGCAAACTAATGCCCAAATTAAAGAGATCGTGGGTGATAAACCACGTTTTAGATATAAGAATAAAAAGAATTTGAAGAAGTTATGTAACTCGGATAGACAATGTTCACAGAAGAAGCGAGTGTTTAAACCATATTTAATATCTTGTGGGAAGTGTAATATATGTAAAGTATTAAGTGTGGATAATATTTTCATACACCCCACGACTGGCATTAGATATGAATTCAGAGTAAATGCTACATGCGCCACTAATGACCTGATATATCATGCAGTCTGTAATGACTGTACATCATTTTATGTAGGCATGACGAATAGGTCACTTTGTGAAAGAATTAGGGAACACCTTTCTGCCATTCGCAATGATGATGTTGAAAGAAGTGCATTAGCCAAACATATTAGGGTGAATGAAAGCCATACTTTCAAATTTTTAGTTATATGTAGTATAGATTGTGGTTTAAGGCTGGGTGATAAGAAAAATGTTACTGAACAAAAGGAACTTTATTGGATAGTTAAGTTACAGGCCGATAAATGCCCTGGTCTTAATGAACGGGCATCTATAAAACCTTTACTTGCTGCTAAAAGATTTAAGTAATTTTAATAAACCTCTTATACTTCTGTTTAATTATATATGTATGTACTTTTAAATTTAGTGTTTTTTAGAGTTATACTTTTAAGGCCAGTAATTGATTGATTGTTAATGCAAATGATTTCATCAATGATGTATTTAAATGGTATACAAGTTTTGTTTGAATGAAGTCTGAAGAAGCATCTGTTGGATGTGAAAGCGCTAACTCGGTACCTGTTTGATTCCTTGAATTAGAAATAAATCGTTGGTTTTATGCTGTGGTCTTCTCATCTCCATTTTTGCTATTTGTGTTCATTATTCTACATTTTTTTGGAGAAGGTGAAGTTTATCCGTAGTGGCTGCATTCATTGTTCTTCTTTTTCTTTACATATACAGACAGAGGGTATTAGTAGCCATACATATGTAGAAGTAGTGTGGACGTACTGGGTGCAGTGTATATCCCTCAGTCACAAGCCCTGTAACTGGTACCTGTGACATGTGTAGTGTGGCAACCAGCCCCACAAAGGGAATACTAACATTACACATATACCCACTCACAATTCAAAGGACATGACACGACACACAAGTATGTATACACGGGCAACCTTTATTTGTGTACCTTACAATAATGTACGCCATTACTGACAGCACATAGAATGTGGTATATATAACCAGTGATGGATGCAAGGCCCACACAAAACAGTAGATGCAGACAGTGTGGATATATAACATACTATGGTGTCCAGGCCAAGCCCTTCAATTCGTACAACAGTAGCCAAAGGATTTGCCTTCAAGATAAGTAACAATCAACAATATCAGATATAGTTCAGCAGTCTCCAATTACATCCTGTAGTCAAGCGCTAGGGGGACATTCATTACTTTTGGTAATGTCAATGTATCTGTCACATGTATGGACCCTGACCAACAAATGTTGTGGGAGTCCACGTTATGACTGGGATGATAGCAGGAATGCTAGCAGTAATTAATGATAGGCCATTACCTAAGAAGCCCTAACCGTATCACAGCAGGACAAAGCCTGCCATATATGTAGAGAACAAAGGCAGGAACACAGGGCCATACTCACAATATTGCTGTTACACACCCTGGAACTTGCTGGTGTTACAGGATGTGTTGCAACATACCCTTATGAAAGAATAAGACATCAGGAACACAAATGGATGTAGCCATGTACTGATAGCACACAACATACACACTGCCAGTGTAATATCCGGCACAGGATCTGTGTGGTGGACAGACAAGACATGATAGGCACACCTCTGTCCAGCAAGAGGATAGGCCCACAGTAGTGAGCTATGCAGACAGACTGCATTCCAAGGTAAACTAGTATGTACACACACACACACACACACACACACACACACACACACACACACACACACACACACACACACCGTAACACCAGTACTATACAAGGAATAACACCACTCTACTCACAGTCTGTCTGTATGTCCTGATCCTACTACATATATGTGGCTGCCCTGAGTGTGCAGGTTCTCCTGTAAGTGGTATTGCTACCTGCTGTCTGTAACATTGATGCCCACACACAGGAAGGATGTCCATCACACAGGGAATGTACAGGGAATACGCCCACATGATGTAGGGATTCATAGTTGGTGGTTGCCATGACTGTGGTAATTGGAAGTACTACACATGTGTACTCACACGCACACACACACACACACACACACACACACACACACACACACATATATATATATATATATATATATATATATATATATATATATATATATATCTATGTGGATAAGTACATGTCCATATATTTCCACCATATGTCCTGGACATGGAGTGTAGCCCTACCCCAGCCCCTATAGTCCCAAAGTAGTAGTGCAAGGGGATGTCAGGTATGTAAAGCAGGTATAGGTTCATAGGCAAGTACTAGGCTATCAGCCCAAGGGCCTACATAAGCCTAGCCAACAAGGTTCCCTGGCTTACGCCACCCAAAAAAGGTATTTTCCTGTGCCACTGTCGAGCAGATACACAGAAGTGATCCCCGGGGTGTATTCCCTATTTCCCATCCACTCATCAAGATTTTTCTTAAATATATAATAAATATATATATATATATTATATATATAATATAATATATATATATATATATATATATATATATATATATATATATACGTATATTACTAGACTATTGCTACTGTCATTGGGATTGTCTTCACAAACATGGTGTGTGTGGAAGGTGACATCTGCTTATAACATGTGTGCCATTGGCTACTGACAGACATCCTAAGGATATCATTGTACAGTACCTGGATATATAGCAGACTCGACAGCCACGTCACAGCACAGGGTAGGATACACCTGTGTGAAAGTGCATAACCACAACCAATGGGAACACAGCCACAGCCACTTATGGTACGCTAGCATAATAGTACAGTATATGGACTATCTGTTCTACACCATCCTCATATGTGCCACTCACAGAATGACCCTACATATACTGGGCTGCTACACAGTTTGGTCTGATGGCTGTCTGTGGTATGGGACATGTGTGTGTATGGCCCTACAAACATGTACGGCAAAATGATGCCATACAGTAGGGCAGCATATAACATCAAATAGAAGGGGAGCTAGAACAATGATATCTACCACAGTCTGTGCACAGGCCAAAGTACATATTAACAATACACACACAGCCGACATTCACCATCACTACACAGACCTCAGTACTGTGCAAACATCCACAGAATGTCCAGGTTATGGCATGAAATGTGACCCCTACTGTACATGACGTGTAGCAATCTGATACATCACTGGCTTGTTAGCAGATATGATGAAACTATTTATGGTGTACAGTACATATGCACCACTTCATGCATGACATATGTACAAAGGTTGACAGAGGTGTAGCTGACAGCACATACACAGGGCCAGTATAGACATGTTGCTGTGATACCCTCATAAATCTACCATTGTAATGGGGTTTGATGCAACATATGTCCAATGAGGGATATGTATTCAGTAACTGTCCCAGCCTACACCATCTACAGACTGCAATCCTCACACTACCTTCTGCATTCCACAGATAGATGCACCATGGCTAACACATGAAACCAAAGGCACAATGCTGCCCAGTCTGCAGATGACCTTGCAGATGGGGATTCCTCATATACATGGAACTGACATTGCAGGTATTGTGACATGTACGACAGGCATATCCCGACAAACACTGTTAAACTAGCATTACTCCATATGCAGTATAGCAGCACTTACAGTCTTTAATCAGGTCAGGCACATCCTGCTCCTGTTTGTTGCCATCTTTCCACAGTGTATGTTGTTAGAGGTAAATCCCCAATCCATCTGAGATGCTGTTTGCCAAATGACAGATTTAGTTCCTGCTCACAGTGACAGTAAAAGGCCAACACCACCATGATGTTCCCAGGTATTGGTGTGTGTTTCCATGCAATTGGCTATGGGAATGTTACCACAGCTGTTCCACATGCAATCAGCTAGGGGAGGGCTGCAGTTCGTGCAGAGGCAATCAGCTGATCATGGGCATCACTTAAAATACACATGCTGCTGCCTAAGCAAAGCAGGTGTCAGCCTCCACATCCACCAGAGAGGGAGTGGGGGAGGCAGACAGAGGCGAATACATGTCAAGGAGGGGTGGGAGGGTAAAACTGAAGCATGTTTTGTCACACACCTACCAGCACAGGGTATCAAACTCCCGACAGCTATGTAGTGCTATCACAGTTTGATGCAATTATTGGATGCGCCACATGGGTTATCTGCTGGGGAGCACTCAGAACATATATGTGATGGTGAGTGACATCTGCAACAGGGATAATGGTAGATATACAGTAGGTGATGTACACATGCCTGTCTGCATGAACAGGTGCCAGCGTCAACACAGGCACACTCACAGAGGGACGCACACACATTAACACATGTGGCAGCTCCAGGAGTGCAACCCATCACTAGTGGAATTGCCACAAAACATCAATGTGCCGGTAACACATGCACCACATGGGTCATACGGAGGTCGTATGGGCAGTGAGTATGAAGGGATATCAGATAGCATGCTTCACTGTGCCCTGGGGTGTGTAGTGAGTGTGGATGTGGACATATGCACCATACAACACACACACGAACACACAGGGTGCCAGTTCTGACATGCATGGGTGTGTGGTGGTCAACAGTGCCAGCAGGCTATACAAAGGTAGGCGATGGGTATTCCTTGGCATCAGGCCACATGACAATGGTCTGCATTTTGGCTCAGGCCTTTAGCTTTTGCATTTGACCACACAGGTGGGTATTGCATCCCTCATCCAGTCACCTGGGTGACTATAGTGTGTGGCTAATGCTGTGCATCACTTGCCATGTATGTGTTCCCTAGTCCATAACTTGGATGGTGTCTAGGATGTGCACACCTCCTACATGCATGTACAGTGACATGTGGAACTATACCTGGGGTGTCTGGCCCATGCTGTGAACACAGATTATCATCAGATGTGCCAGTCTTTCCCACCTGTGGCAGGGAGTGGTAATGGTCAGCAGGTTTACCCTTCACCTACATTGATAGCATGCTAACACCATTCCCTGATGTCAGTGTCATCTGTCCATACAGGGCATGTTGTCAGGCATGGTATGTCCATTGTGAGTTGCATGTGAAGGCACAGTGGGGTTGCTAACTGTGATTGGCTGACCTTTATGTCACATGTATAGGTATGGCTTTGCACCCCAGCCTCTCAGCTAATTTACATCTGTTATCCCTGTATGGGTGACATTGTGATATAGAGCCACCATAAATTAAATAAGCAAAACCCCTCCACATTGCCCACAGGTGTCACACACAACCACCTCTACACAGGATATGAGTTACAAACACACACACACACACACACACACACACACACACACACACACACACACACACACACACACCTGTCATGTTTGGGAGTAGAACCTCTACCTAACTAGTTTACTACACTACAGCATATGCAGTTATGTTACGCGCCACGGACATTACTGAAGTACATCTTCCCCAAAGGTGTATTTCACAATGAATGACATCAGCAGGATTACCAAAGTAGGGCATTCGTAATGTACTGCAAGTGAGTAGCCTATAATGCATTGTTCCATACACAGACACTGAAACACACACAAAACATCCGGAACTGCCATGGATGGAGATGGAACGCTACCACTGTTCTAAATCACACTACAGCAGTACGCAGTTACAGGACGTGCTCCGGAGATTACTGGGCTATCACCTTCCCAGAGGTGTATGTCTAGGTGAGTGACATTAGCAGCCTTGCCAAAGTTGAGTATATGTATTGTACGGAGTGTGAGTAGCCTAAAAATCATTGCTGTATACTCAGTCAGGCACACACACAGATTCATGCACAAACACACACACACAGTTGGCAGGTCTGGGGTTCAAACACCTACCTAACTATTTTATCACACTACAGCAGTACGCAGTTACAGGATGCGCTATGGTGATTACTGGGCTATCACTTTCCCAGAGGTGTATTTCTACGTGAGTGACATCAGCAGCCTTGCCAAAGTTGAGTATATGTATTGTACAGAGTGTGAGTAACCTAAAAAGCATTTCTCTCTACTCAGTCAGACAGACAGACACACACACACACACACACACACACACACACACACACACAGTTGCCAGGTCTGGGGTCCGAACATCTACCTAACTAGATTATCACACTACAGCAGTACTCAGATACAGGATGCGCTACAGCAGTTACTTGGCTATTACTTTCCCAGGAGTGTATTTCTAGGTGAGTGACATCAACAGCCTTGCCAAAGTTGAGTATATGCATTGTACGGAGTGTGAGTAGCCTAAAAATCATTTCTCTCTATACAGTCAGAGACAGACAGGCATGCACACAAACACACACTCCCACAATTGCCAGGTCTAGGGTTAGTACTACTACCTAACTAGTCTGTCACTACAACAGTACGCAGTTATTGGACGTGCCATGCATATTTCTGAGCTATAGCACTCCCAAAGGTGTACTTAACATTAGATGACCTCAGGAGGCTTGTCATACTAGTGCTATGGGGAGGGCAGAGTGTGTATGGGTCATACCCCATTCATGTAGGGGTTGACATGCCACATGCGGGCACACACGGGGTCATATGTCATAGGTACATGTATACAGCTACTAGACGGCTACTTCCTTGTACAGTCTTGTTGCACAGCTGGCATATACACCACATGGTCTGTCATGCTGACAGATACTGGTAGCTAGTATCTGCAATGGGTTACATCTGCACCTCATGTGTCAGGGGCTCTTTGGCTGTGTGCCAGCTGGGACAGGCCTAGATGGCTCATTGTCACAGTCACCCTCTTCCACACATCTGTGCCTGTGTAACTTTGGCTTATTATAGTGTGTTGTCCTTACATATTTGTCTGTATTCCTATCCACTGTGTGTGCAAGGTAGGAGTGGTGCCTACTGACATGTGTCTGCACTGAGAACTGCGACAGCCAGATATGTCTGGTCCACTGGTGTTTGCAGACATGGCCTTCATGTGTTTAAGTGTGTGAGCATGCCCAGTATGACCTCTCAGTATGTTGTTGACTGACATTGCCTTCATTCCTCTAAGTGTGTGAGCATGCCCAGTATGGCCATCTGTGTTGCATGTGTGGATCAAGTCCAAGTAGTTTGTACTGTGGTGCTGACCTTTGTGTTGTACACTGACAGGTAGCATGCTGTGTCTGCAGGGTATCCATCGGTCATTTGGCATTGACTATTGCTACATTTCTGCATAGCGGGGGGAGGGGACACCTGACTGTTTCTACTGTTCTACACAGGAGTGGGGGGGCACACCTGACTGTTACTATAAGTGTACATTGGATGGGGGTTTGCACCTGACACTTGTACACATTTGCTAGGACTGTACTGTTATGTCAGGTACTCCATTTCAGTCTGTAGTCTTACCTATCCTGCTGGCTAGAGGCTTACCAGTGTACTACAGATCCTAGCTCTGTTTACCTACGTATTAGTTTCTGACTTCCTAGTCTTCACAATTTACATCCAACTGCCTGGCCTCCTGTGGTCTGTCTGTGTAGGCCTGGGGAGAGGTTACCCATAGAGCACATTCAGAGGCCATAGTACAGCATTTGTTTGTGTTTGTCTTCACCTGTCCTGCTGGCTGAGACTGTTGTTGGGTATGTGAACCTTCCTGACTGGCATGTGTGGCTCTTATGGACACCTATGTCACTCAGGTCATTTCCTACTGTGGGTTTTGTCACCCTGTGTAGTACTGGCTACTATGGTGACTCCAGTATGTGTTACAGATGTCATGCTGCCACTATGGGTGTCTACTCTCTGCTACCTTGACATTCAGCCACCCAATTCCCTTACATGGTCACATCCATACTATAGCTACAGGTAAAAACACATTCTACTCCATTTGACAACTGATAGGTTGATTGACTTACCTTGAGGGTGTGCCAGACTTGAGGATGGTGCTGGAGGGCTGCCTATGTTGGATGCACATAGTACACTCCCTGTATATGGTTAGGCACAGGTAGTGTCATGTTTGTCATCCCTTTTACTGTCTGTGTGAGTCAGAGAGAGGTGTCATTTCCTGGGTCCCTACTGTGCCAGTGCATATGCTATGCGTTGCCTCTTTTCCAAGGCCAGGGCATACTGGGCATGCCCACTTCTGCCTACTGGGGCAGGCTCAGGTTGTTCCTCCTCTGAGTTACTCTGTAGCTGTACAGGCCTTGGCATTGGTGGGGGGTTGTGTAGCCCTGTCCCATGCTGTTCCTGCTGCAGCTGTTTCTGCAGGATCATATTGTGTAGCATAGCACATACCATAACAATTTGGGTACATGTAGCTGGCGAATACTGCAGGGCTCCACCGGATGTGTCCAGACACCGGAACCGTGACCTGAGCATCCCAAACACATGCTGCATTATATATCTGGCCTGTGCGTGTGTCTCATTATGGCATTATTGTTCAGGTGTGTGTGTGTGCATTTCTGATGGGTGTCATCAGCCACAGCTCCAGTGGGTACCCAGCATCCCCCACTAGGTGACCGTGGGGGATGTCCACATTGGCAAAACTGTGGTACAGCTACATCAGTTGCCATATGTGTGAATCATCATAGCTTCCAAGGCAGCCAGCACACACATTCATTATAATGCCCTGGGCATCACTTACGACCTGGCAGTTGATTTTTTTAGTTTTGAAACAGTTTGCAATGCCAATGGCCTTATACTTGGCCATTGGCATGCTTCCTTAATGATATGCAGCCTTTATTTTGAGCTGTCATAGCTCCGTTTTGCAGTTTGCAGAAATGTACTCGGTTACTAACCAAGTACATTTCTAAAGACTGCACTCGTCCTGCGCTGACAGCTGACAGCTTCCTGGATCACAAATTACCCTCATTTGCATGGTTTTCACCTGCAAATGAGGGTAATTTGCATATAGGAGCTCGGTCTGTGCAGGATTAGCCTAAGAGCTCATGTGCACGTCCTGGGAGCTCGTTCCTGGATCGCACGTCGGCCACATTGTCGAAAATAGTTGTTAGACTAATCCTGCATGCTATAAAGGGCTTCATAAATCTGGGGGTGTATCTATCAACATTTTTATGATATTAATAAACAGAAAGGTACAAATACCCTATTAAGGCATAAATATACTCATCAAGGTCACAAGTTTACATTTTTTGTTCTGAAATAGGTGGACAGTAATCCCAGAGGTGGTCCTGGGGGTGATTTTGGGAAAGAGGGAATTGTGGTAGCAGCTTTATCTCAGTGCAGGGAGTTTCCAATGGTTGAATGACACTATGTCAGTTTCCTGTCTCATTAAGTTGAAGACTTAACCATTCTGAATACTTCTGTTAAGAATTTATTATATATTATTTTATATTTAGGTAATACATTTTTAGAATGCTTTTAGGTCTATAATAATGCACACAGTAAATACACAGTAAGTGCTTTTGTCCCAAAAGCTGGAACTTCATCAGAATAATTAAAATATTGCTTTAAATTGATTTTTTATTATTCTGATGAAGTCCCAGCTTTTGGGACAAAAGCACTTAATGTGTATTTACTGTGTGGATTGTACACATTTTTGCAGTAAACTGAGTGGTAGTTTGGTAATATCTCACTACTTCTGGTTTCATTTTACTGGTTTGACCTTCGCTGGGCTTTTGTTTCTTCGATTGTAGATTTGTTTGATCAGCTGGTCCCCTAATATAGGGCCACCAGTGAAATGCGTGACCTAAACCGCTGACCACCCTGACTTATGTGGTGTATCCGTATAATGCCCTTCTGAACTATTACAGGAGATGGCATGTCAGCTGCTCATCCCTCACCATATCCCAGGACATGTCTGCCTCATTCTTCTTCTGTCACATTCCATACCCATGCCCATACCTTCAACTGTTATGATTTAGGCATAGGGCTATTTTTGGTATTCAGAATTAGCCTTGCTCCTCTTAGATTTTTGATGTTCCTCATAAAGTCATCTCTGTTTATGGGAATGCATTTTATTAACTAAGCCTATACAAAGATTCACTGCAACTAACCATATATGGTCTACCTTGCATTACCAACACTACACTTTACCAAACTTTATAATGATGAGACTACTACACCAAAAACCTACTTTAACAAACAGTTACATAACCAGAATCTTAATCCAGGAAAGGAGGCAGTTGACCAACATTTCAAAACAAACACACTAAAGCATATCTAACCCACCCAAATGGGTGGGGGGGTTGCCCCCCACACCCCATCATGTGGGGGACTGTGCCCCCCCACACCCTCAGCTAAATATACCAACTTCAAGATTGCACTATAGTGGGGAAAAGGGCAAATTTCCCCATGTTGGCCAACTGCCTCCTTTTCCGGAATGTGATCGGTTGTTAAAGTAGGTTTTCAGCATAGTTATTCCATCATTTTAAAATTCAGTAAAGTGTAATTTTGGTATTGCAAGATAGACCCGGTCTAGTATACAAAAATTTCTGTTGTGAAAAATAAGAAAGTGTTCCTCTTTCTGTCCCTCTGCTATGATTTTTAATGTGTGGAGGTTGAGAGTTATGCCCATACCATATACATTTTCAACCCTTTCCATCATCATTTGTCTACCTTCTGCTCATCTCTGGCCATCCCATGTCTCCCTATCATACTGCATGAATTTCCACTCCTGTTTATCTGTCTGTTCAGTAATTGTCTGTCTGTTTACACATGAACATTATCCTAGTCCCCTTCCCGTACCCTGCTTTCTTTACATCATCTCCCCTTTACTTCTCTCAAAAAAAGGCCCTGTTTCCACAAAAAAACAGCCCCCCCATTCTGTACACTTCTATACATGGTCCTTTTATGTGACCAACTACTTCCTCTTCCTGTTTCCCTTTTCCTTCTTTCCTGTGCAACCCTTTCCTTACTTTTTATAAATTCAACATGATAGCAGTGTAGCTGTAATATATGGCTACTTAGCTGTAGGAAGCAATTGGTTCCATCACATCAAGGGACGTGCAAGCACAGCCTAGCTGCTACAAACACTGCTTTATATACAGATATATTAGCCAGAGATGATATTTTCTTTTTTTTTCTTTTTTAATGAGATTGTGCTATGTAGTTGCATACACAGTTACACTGCATGGCCAGGTCCTCTTGCTTACTTGCTGTGCGACTCATTTATGCATGCTTAGTGCAGCTATCTGCACATAAAGTATTGCATGTTTTAATTTTGTTGTTCACTTTCTTCCTCTCGCTTCATGTAATTCCTATGTAAGAAATCATTGCCAGTGCTTTTTCTAAGTACGTACAGGCAGTGATTCAATTTCTTTTGCAGAGTTACCTTTTTCACATTGGTTTGACCATGGAGGTAGTATATATAAGTTTGAGGGACTTGCCTACCACATGGGCATGCAGGGGGCTGGACCACCAACAACAAAGTGCTTATACTGATTTTTTTTAAATCTGGTTGAATTCCTTACCAGTTGTGCTCAAAAAGTTGTTACTTTGAAGAGCTGTAGCTTAGAGTTATAGTGGAAGCTGCAGAAATGCGGATACACATTTGCCTCCAAAAATTCAGTAGATATAAGAATGGAAAGAATCTATATCCTGATGTCAGTCATGTCATTATTAGTCCTGTCAACTTACAAGGGTTCACCCCAAACACACGTAAAATAGAAAACAGGAAAACGCCACTAGTGCACTATTAGTCCCAAGATAATAAGACCCATCCAGTCCTTCACAAATTCTTCATAAAAACTGGTTTATTAAAAAGATTGAGGGCTTTCATCCACCCAGTCGTGGACTTCATCAGAATCTAAATGAAAACTAGTACAATCACAATTAAATATCCCAAGCCAACCAATAAAATCAAGTGGGAAAGAACTAATTAAGTCAAAACCTTGTTAAAAAGAAAGTACACATAATACAAACTGTTGTCATGATGACCTGCAGAAGACAGTAAATAGTGCTTAAAAAATCCCAAACTCTACTCCTCCTAACAATATTTTAATACATATATATTAGTTGTATACAAAACTCTATTGAGGAAGTAGTATTGTAAGATATTGTCCAGAGATGGACAATTTTCAGGGTTTTAAATAAAATTATGAGCCATAGTAAGTTGAGTTGCAGACAAGTAACATTGTAGTTCCAACCACTTTTGTTACTTGATGACTATACTGTTCTAAGTACTGTAGTGATGGTTAGTGACAGATTTGAGAGTTTCATTATAGCATTGCTGTGGTTTGTTTAACAGTGAGGTTGAAGATTTGTAAAAAAATTTGGACAGCATAGAACAAAGATGACAGTAGGAATGTTGAGGCTACGTGCTTTCTAGCTGTATCAGTAAGTAAATCTTTATGTGTATAGTGAGCTTAGTTTTTGATGCTTTTTTATTGAATGTGATATATGGTGATTAAATTTCATCTTTTCATCATTAATAACACCTTGTAACTTTGTATGGGTTACCAGTTTGGTTATGGTATTGCTGTTTAGAGATGATAGTGAAAGAAGAGTTTTGTGCTGAGTGTTCTTTTGGGTAAAAGTAATTAATTTATTTTTGGGCAAGGGGATTAGAACCAGCTGTGCATTATTTAGCCAAGCTTCCACAGAGGTAAAGGATTGCTGAGTGAGGTCTTGGAGCTAGAGTTGGCAGATACTTTTTATTGAGCAGATTACAATAAAATCATCAGCATACTGCACTATTTTAGCATGGCAAGCAGCAGTGTGAAGATCACTGATGAAGATGTTAAATAGCAGAGGTCACAATATGGATCTCTGTGAAACACCAGTGGTAACTGGGTGTAGAGAGAAAAAGTAATTTTGTCACTTTACTACCTGAACCCTATTTGAGAGATAGTTATAAAACCAGAAGAAGGATCATTATTAAAAAAAGAATACAGGGCAGAAATAGCATGTCCTTTGCAGACTACCTCAAAGCTCTGTCCCTGTATTCTGTCTTCTGTAGGTTGTTGAGTGGAGATCTATGTCTGGTATAGAAGGCATCTTTGGACCCCATTCTGAGAGACCTCCTGCATATCTGCAAAACAAAAAGCACCAGAATTACTCAGTCTGAAGACTTAAACATTGCCTGTGATATAAATAGGACCTACTGGAGAGGCAGGTATGTATCCCAGAAACTACCCCTTCTCTGGAACAGGCTCTCCATCCATGTGTAACTTGAATGACTAGATGGGGAACTGGAAATTCACCCTAGGTTTGACACCTGTGTCTCTAATGACACAGGCAGCCTGTAAATGTTTTATCTCCTAGGCCCCTGATATGAAATGTCGCATCTTTCATGTCCCTGCTTATAGTAACAAGGGTACCAAAAAGTCTCAGTGATTTGGGATACATAGCTAGGCTTAAAAAGGCCTCGGGGATCTTTATCCTAATACACACTAATGAACTCTGTTGTGTACTTTTTCTTATCATTGATGATGCTGGATTTTGTCTTGTTTCACAGCTGCAAATATGGGACTGTTTTGTTTCTTTTCAAAGCCTTCTGAATTTAATCTCTCAGATTTATGAGTTGCTGTGTGCCCTTGGATAAATATGGGTCAGAGTTGGCTTTCACTCTTTTAGTTCATAGCTAAGCTAATGAGTCAATGGTTGTTAACAAGGCTTTATTGAATGTATAGATAGTGTCATCTAGGGGGTTTTCTTACCAGTTGATACCAATAAATTTTGGGGCTACTGTTGTGATGTTTGATTAGAAAGGTTGGGAGATGGTCACTTAGACTGTTAGACAAAGTGCCATGTGATAAATTTTTTTTAGGACAGGAAGTCAGACTTCAGTCCATAATAGGCTGTCCGGTAGTGGCATTATACTACCTGGTAATGGGTGAAATTATACAGGTGTTTATTATTGGTTGGATTATCAGAGTTTACAGGTTGCCAATCTATGTTGAGCTTACCTAATATTATGATTTTATATGGGATTCTTGAATAAATCCAGGAGATAATACCTTCAAGTGCAGTAATGTTATTATCAATGGAATGTATATGCCTATTACAAGAATGGTTTTGTGGTTACTGAGTTTGAGTAGGTTTATAACAATTTCAGAGTTAAAGAATGTTAAGAGGGTTTTTAAAGAGATTGGCAACTCTTCCAGCTTTTTTATTAGACCTAACCTGTCTGAAATTATTATAGCCAAGTGGTATAATCTTTATGTCTTTTTTTTTCAAGATGTAAACAAATTTCAGTGGCAACTGGAATATCTGGAGAGTGCAAGGCTATCCAGGCATGAACCTATGTGGATTTATTGCAGATACTTCTTAGGTTAGTATTAAATAGTTGAAGTCCAGGGTGGTACTGTGGGTCTAGAGACAATACAGTAGTTGCTTGTAGGATTTGGGGTAGAAGAATACAAAGTAGGACTAGGATTAAGATGGATGTATGTCTCAACACAGTTTTAAGGGTCTGGGTTTAGGGAGGTAAGAATAAAGTGGTTTGTGTTTAATATTTATCTATTGTGGATTTTTAGGAAAAGTGGTTGTTCCTTTAAGTATTTATGCTGGAACAGTAGAACATAAGTGAAGTGGTATAGATAAGGGATTATAACAGGGTGGGCTGTAGAGTTACTATACTTAGCTCTGTACAATGATTATGCAAACTGAGAATGCATGGTGAATGATGGTAGGATATTATGTGTTAGTATGCAGAGAGGTATGATTGCAAGCAGTTGTAAAGTTAGTATGTTCACTCCTGAGATTTTGTAGTAAAATAGTTGTTAGAAATGGAGACAAACTGTGATTCTAGGTAGAGATACAACTGTACAATATGGTAGAAAGTGTTTAGATTATGAGGTAATTATTAGTCATGAGCAGGAAGTGAAGTTTGATAATGTGAGGTCTATATGATCTAGGGAGGAAGAATAATTCAATTAATAGTTATTAGAAGGCTGAGGAGAGTAAGAGTGTAGAGAAAGAAAAAGAGTAGTGAGGAGAATGTTGTATGGTGAGTAAATAAAGATTCACGTTAAGTTAGAAATATGATAGCTATAATAAAAAGATGAGGAAAGGATACTGGATGTTAAAATTGTATGTAAGTAAATTGATGGCATTAATGCAGGTTGCTTAACTTGTTCATTTCTGAGAGCAGGAATCTAATTAACATCCTTGGTGGTGCAGCGGTTAGTGTTGTCGCCTCATAACAAGAGGTTTTCCAGTTTGATTCTTGGCTAGAGCACCTTCTGTGCGGAGTCTGCATTTCCTCCCTGTGGTTGACTGAACTTTAAAGACATGCAGGTAGATGTGTGTGTGTGTGTGTGTGTGTGCCTTCTGTGAAGGTTGGGCGCCGGGCTGGCAACTTGACACCGTATAAATCTATTGCCAATCAATAGTGGACCGATGATCCGCTGTGGTGACCCCTAACCGGGAAAAGCCGAAAGACTTAGTAGTAGCTTCTTGAAGTCTTTTAATCCAAAAATCAAACTGCTTCCTGAGAGCTTTTCCTCCAAATTCTGTACTTCAAAACACACCTCATGTGATTTACAGTATCTCATAAAGGTTGTTGAGATACAAAAAATATAAAATGCAAGTTATTTGTTAGATAATGGGCTGTGCAATGGTGTTTGAATCAAAAATCTGCCTGATGATACTGATTTTATACTGCAAATTAATGAATGAAAATTTTGTTTTATTGGCCAAAAATCAATAGTGTTATATTTAACAAAGTGTATGTCTTGGTAAATATGTAAGATACCAAAATAAAACTGGGAGAAATGTTCATCTGTTTGAGAGCTTTCTAGTGATGTATGATAAAGGAGCACAATGTTTTTTGTGACGTTGCTTAATCTATGTATACTCTGTTCAAATTTTTTATTTAATATTTTCACAATGTTTCAAAATAATATTAAGATACAAAGCCTACACATGTAAAGTAGTAAGCCTACTACATGTAAGGTAGTAAATATGACTGGCAAAACTGTGTGCCTTTATACTGTGTATAAGATGTCGCCATTTGTTCATACGTAGGTCGCATAGCTTTTATGATATTAATGCAGATATGAAAATGTTGCTAATATTCTTTACTGCTTTACAAAACATTTATATCTTGGAATGTCTTCACATTTTCCACCATGACTTAATGTTTTTTATTATTATTATTATCACCCAGTGCTTGCATATGCTACCTCTGGCATGATAGTACCACACTTCAGTTTTGCATTATTAATGTAGATATGGAATATTTCATATTTTCATAATGTTTTTGCAAATATTCCTTAACAGCTCCAGTCCTGTTCATCCCAACCTGACTGTTCCACTCTATATGCTGAGGAAATCATGTCAGCTTGTAAATGGCACTGTGATGCCTTAGTTTCAATTTATGTACCTGTATATTTGTGCCAAGACTTTCTAAGTTAAACTTTGAAAAACATCGATGAATATATTTGTCTTAGGAGTAAAAGGAATTCTCCAGTTAAGATGAGTATATTCTTACAGGAAACACATGAATTGTGCATTATTGCTGCGGTAGCATTGTCACCTCACAGTTAGAAGTTGCCCGTTCGATTCTCAGTTAGAGCGTCTTCTGTGTGGCGACATGCATAAACGGGCATTCCTTCGCTGAAGGTTGTGCGTTGGCCGGCAAGCCAGTACGTAAAAATCTACTGCCAATCATTAGCGGACCGGAGTTCCGCTGTGGCGACCCCTAACCGGGAAAAGCTGAAAGACACAAACAAACAAACTCATCTAGGAAGCAATGAGTTAAAAATATATAATAATAGTATTTTTCTGAGAAGCATGAGTGTACCATTATCATCCAAACCAAAAAGAAAAAGAAGGTTTTCAATTACATTCTTGTCTGGGTAGTTATATTATAATATGAGTTAATATAGGTATTTTGCTTCATCAAGGCAATTTTCTCTCAAAATAGTATTGTGTCTAGTAAGGTGTAAAACAAATCTGTTATGATTTATGCAATATTTATGTCTAACTTTCATAGTTAAATAACTTCACATTTAATAATTCCAGATTTCACATAAGCTTAGATCTTTTTCTTAGGAAGAGATCCTCTTTATAATCTTTTACTTCAGTTATTTTATATAATCCACTATTTGTTAATGGAAGCCTTCAAAACTATATTTTAAAGCAATGCAATTCTGTACAGTCGGTATGGTTAAATGTAAAGATTTCCAGACTATCTTCCATATGCAAATGGTGAAATCTTCCAGTAGAGTTATAGACTGAGTAGGTGGTACCCTATTAAACTTATTCTTATAGTCTCCAGGAAGGATATGCATCACAGTCAGCTGATAAGTGCATATGCAAAACAATGAATGTAATTGCAATGAGGTGATCCTATGATTTATTGGTGCAAATAGTAACTATACCGTATTCAGCAGGAGCTTGTAAGCATCCTCATACTTTTCTGTGGCTTCCATTGATGGTAAACCCCAGAGTAGGAGCAATCCTTCTAAACTGAGAATTGTAATTCAAGAACAAATGTTCTGGATAGTGATTAATCACTCCAACCTCCATCTTCTTCACTCCTCAGAAAAGCATCAAGTTAAGGATTAAGTGATTTCTTCCAAGTCAGTGGAGGGCAAAAACTATATCCATCTCTGTTTAATAGGAAAAAACATTACTGTCTGATTCCAGTTAAATGTACTGATGCAATTTGTTTATACTGAAGAATGTGTGAGTAGGACAGTGGTTCCTTGTCATCTGCCATGGAGTAACAGCTTTTTAAAAAAATTAAAACACTTCTTCTATTAAAGTGTTGAGTTTTCACTTTGTTTCATACTACACAGCCTCTTAGTGCAATAATTGCTTACAAAGCCATATATATAATGGGGAAACAAAAGCCCCAAATCAGGCATAGATTTTAGATATTGCTCTAATAAAATAAGTAAATTATTAGAATACCATGTTTTTCATTCGCATGCATTTTCTGAAGGATGTGATATCTGAAACTCAAATGTGTATCATTATTTAGTGGCTTCAGTCCTCAGTGATCTGCCAGAAAACCACAGATTTTGTGATGAATAGTCCAAACATATGAGGCAAGAATCTGGACTGTGCAAAATTCTAGGCAGTTGTGATGTATGCTCAGATTACTGTATATTACTGTTTTGCTGACCTTTGTAAATAAACTTCTACTTCAAGGTCACATTTTCCAAGCTAAGTTGAAAGGCAGCTGCAAGTAAATATAGACGTGAGAAGTACAGAATGTTTACAATGTTGTTGTTGTTTGTCTTTCGGCATTTTCCCGGTAAGGGGTCGCCACAGCGGAACTCCGGTCTGCTAATGATTGGCAGTAGATTTTTTTACAAAACGCCGAGGTGCCAGCTCGACACCCACCCTTCAACAAAGGCATGCCCATTTACACACACATGTCTTTCGAACACTACCCAAACACGGGGAGGACATCCAGACTCCACACAGAAGGCACTCCCAAGCCACGCTGAGAATCGAATGGGAGAACCACTTGCTGTGAGGTAACGCTACCGCCGTACCACCGCGGCATGTATGAATGAATATTCCAATCTGCTGTTAGGTTTTATATTGCACATATATGAATACAATAGCAATTGAAACCCACATGATTTACATGTTTGTGTAACTATGAGGTAAACCACAGATCCTGCTTCAACAACATGTTATTTATTTTTCCGATCCCTCAAGAGCACTACTTTAGTTGCATATGATTATGTTCTTGAGTTACTGTACTGTTTCTGAACCTATCACTTCCAGAAAGTTGTTTAGATATGTACTACACTTTTGGTGAAATAGTTTTCCCTGTTTTTTCCCCTTGGAGCTGTTTTACATGGGCATAAGTGTGCTAATTTTTCATCTGTAGAGAAGGGGTAAAGCTTGACCTTTCTCCATAAAATCTGAGATAAAAATCTTAGGGTAAGGGTCAATGAGTTCACATAAAGCAGAGGCCAGAAGCATTTCTTCCATACCAGCTGTAAGCACTTTAAATGATTAGTACAAGCCATCACTATCGAAGTATCTTGCCAAAAAGTGGTGACGAACAAGATTTTCTCTATAGGTAAAAATGATCAAGTGGTGCAATCTGACAAAGCTGATTTGTAGAGTTTGACAATTAGCAATGAAATGAAGAGAGACAATTCCAGACTTGCCTTCTAGGAAAGAAGTTGTTAAAGTAGAACAGTAGGAAAATAACTAAAGAATTAAGACAAAAACACAAAGTGGCACAAAAATGATGCTGAAACACCATTCAGCAATACCCAAAAACTCTTTATATGGGAGAACCCCTGCACCCTAATGCTGGGGCAAGCCCCACCCCCCCACCGCCAAAATTGCATATACCCATTCTGAAATAAAACAGTGGAGAACAGGAAAAACTTCATTGTCACTGAAAGGTGTTTCTGCACAATTTCTCCAATCTTCTGACAGTCAAAGAAATGTCTGCTAATAGGTTGATGGCATCCCAGTTTTGCATCAGCATATATTTCCTAAACAAAAAGTATGAAACTCTAATGTTTGGCATTATTGATTGACTACAGTTTTATGAGGAATAGGGTAGAAATATGAGCCAAAATCAGGAACATTCTACAAAACATGGGACAGCTGAGAAATATTATGCATAACGTACCATGCTGATACTAAATCATAAAGTGCTATACTATATTATTAAAAAGAGCATCATTACTAATGCAGCTCTTATAACTGGTTCTACCAGGGGAAAAAAAAAAATCACATTATCTTCAACAAGTTTGGCACCATTTGCAGGGAGAACATATTTTCATTATAAATAAAGTCTATCTACAGCACCTAATTGAAATGGAACAGCAGCTGAGTAAATTTCATGTCGTACCAGTACAAATATTTATTTTTGTTATTCTCTGCACACACATACACATACACACACACACACACACACACACTAGTACTAAGACTAACTTGCAGTGCTGGTGAGATTTGACAGCTCAAAAGGTTCAGTAAATGCAAACAATACAAGAATACACAAAAGAAAAAGTAAAAGAAATTGACTGATGACTTGTGAAAAAGAATGCAGTCAAGACAGCATTATTGTACACTCATTTTTATTTAGTGGTCTCTTTCTATATGGTTGAGAGGAGGTAGTTAGTAATTCAATTATGAGATCAAAAGATATGGGACAAAACAGGGACGCTAGTAATGAGATGTGATAGCCAATACATTTCAACTTTTATTGCCCTATTCAGCCATGTACAATTTTTAAAAATAGTTTGCAACTAATATCTAGTAGTTAAGGCATGAAAGCAGCACAGTATCTGTTGTTTATCAACACTGTAGCTTGGAGTAACGCTGCAGGTGTAAGGGAACTGCAGTTTAACTTTTCTAGATATCCAGAACATGCTACTGAGCTCATAGATAAGTTGATATCACTCATAGAAATATATTCTCTTTGTTAAGTAACTCTCTGTGCTATAATGCCTATCAACAAACAGCATTACACATGGCAAGTAATGATCATTCAGCCAGTATAAAAGGCTTTCCTGGCATCAGAACAGGTGAAGAGCCCACAAAAATGAAATAATACAAATCACCACAATGAGACCAGGTTATTAAGAAAACTATTTAAATCTTGTCTTAAGCTGTCACTGTCTCTCTCATTATAGATAGACAGATATAGATCTATCTATATAGACATAGCTATAGCTATAGGGGTCTATATTATATTCTCGAATGTCGAATCTAACATTGTCGACACGAGAATATTGAACACTCAGAATCTCGAGCGTTTACAAAAACAAAAAGAAAAAAGTATCCTAACGGGTTTAATCAGGGGGGAAAGACCACATGCACCCCCCGCTACTTAAATATACCAACTCCGAGACTGCACTACATTGCAGTAAACAGAAATCTCCCCTTACGGAGATTTCCGTTTACACGCTCGAGATTCTGAGTGTTCGATATTCTTGTGTCGACTATGTCAGATTCAACATTGTTGACATTCGAGAATATAATATAGAACTAGCTATGGATATAGATATAGTCAAATACCTCTCAACTGTACAGATTTTCAAAGAATGTCCTGATTTTTCCCAATTTTTGGTGTGTTTTTCATAAAATTGTGGTTTTCTGGCAAATTAGTGGCAAATCATTAAAGATTGAAGTTAGAAAATGATAGACTTTTGAATTTCATACCCTTCAGAAAATTCATGCTAATGCAAAACCTGTTATTCTATCAACTTTATAAGTTTGTAAGAGCAATATTTAAAATTTGCCTCTATTTTTGAGTCTTTTGTCCCACTTTTATTGATGGCTTTGTCCAGATTTCTTGCTCTAAAAAGGTTGAGAGGTATGGATATAGATATATAACTGAGAGAGAGAAGTAACACAGATTGTCAAGCAGCACTACATGGCCCTTAATTTCTTTTTTTCATACATCAGAACAGCGTAATAATGTATGGCATTATAGTGAGAATGCACAGCAGTGGGGATAAATAAATGTCTGGTTTTCCCCACTGTTGTGTGACCTCATATGATCATAGGATCATAGGGAATACAGGGCAACTGAGTCTTGCTACAGTTTAATACTTGCCAATACACATCCTTAGGCCATACTCCCTCTTACAAAGGAGGGATGGGCATGTAAAGCTCAGAGACAGAATTTATGAATACCCAACCCATCCAATCATCCACGTCCTGTTTGAAGGAAAATAGTGTATCACACTGTTTAATTAGCAGGGCAAGTCTGCTCCAGAGATAGAGAAGTCACTCTCCCACAAACACAAGTATACATTCAAACACACACACACCACAGTCCCCATACCTGTCTCTGAGTTGTCAGCATAATATCTCCTTTCCCAACTGTAGGCTGTCATAGAAGTTACATTTCCATGTTGCTCATCATATCCCTGGTATCCAGTGCCCACCCCCCACGCCTGACCCCCATTGTGGTCTTAGTGCCATTAAGGCACAAGCATAGTATCCCTGGTGTCTAGTATTCCTCCACTCCCAATCCCTGTAGTGGTTATAGTGCCATTAAGGCACAAGAATAGTATCCCTGGTGACTAGTGTTCCTTATAGCCCTAATCCCTGTACTAGTTTAAGTGCAGTTAAGGCACAATTCTTATGATGTAATCCCTGGTGGCTAGTGGTCCTCCTCATCCCCATAGTAGTCATCCCTTGTGGCTAGTGCCCCCCACCCAATGTTGTAAGCTATGCTCCTTAGTCTAGTGGTGTGTGGAGGTATGACAATCACCCCCAACCCACACTCACACACACATACACATCAAACAAACAGACACAGTCCACTACCCACTCAATTTGCACTCACACACGCATCAATTCATCTATACACACACACATGTAACTCACCTCCACCACTACCTCCTCTCTCAGGCAGACATACAGGTGCGCACACACACACACACACACACACACACACACACACACATGCATACGCACACACACACATGCACAGAAACACAAATACAAAGGCTCACTCACTTACACATGCAACCCAACGCACTTTCCAATGCTACGTTACCACTAAAATCCCTAGTAATTACCCCTTCCATGTTGGCTGAACATGGCCTTTTGGCTGTGTTCACTACCACAACATGGTAGGAGTGACCATGCTAATTTATACTGCTAAGGGAGTCTTTGAATTGCTCGGCACATAGATGCCTTCTTGGAGGTAGTTTCAGGGAAGAGAACACAAGGCCGATTAGTGTGTGCCTGTCCTCCAGACTGCCTCATTTGCATGTAGTATGACTCCCAGTGACAGCTAATGTGGTGCTGCACATCTTCATGCTAGAGCATTGTGTTAGGCCTGTTTCTAGGTTCCAAAATGGTTACAGCAAGTTGTGTACACCTCATAGACCTCACAGTAACCTTTATGAACTCCCCCAATATATTTACAAAGATTTAAGGCACAGACTTAAAACGGTAAAAAGTCGTGAGCATTCAAAAGTCTTGTAGCTGAAACACAGATACATTCTTAAAGGGTCATCTGCATATATATCTCATGGGCTTCCACTGCATGAGTTTTAAGGTATTGCACAATAAAGATTCTAGCTTGCTTGTGGATTTCTTGCAGTCTTTACTGAGAAGTAACAAGTCAGGGTAAATCTCTGACCCTTCTTGAGTCATTAGTATAATTCATTCACTGTCAAGGCATCACTGAGAGAAGTTATAGCATTTCCATTTATTTCCTTTCTTTCTTCAGTGAACCTGAGCTCTGCATGTGTTTAAAACTATTCACAGATTGCTTTTTTCTCAGGTTGGTTAGCGAAGCCATGCAGTCAGATAGGTGGATGAAAGTGTTTTAAGTTGCAGTGATACAAACGGTAGAGTGCAATGTAGAAGATAAACTTTGAAGCCAGACTGTATTTTAGAAAGGAATGTTCTTAAACTACAGGCTTTCATTTAAGATGGATAGATGTGGCTGTCTCCAAAGGTCTTTTAAGTAAATGAATACAATATTATTTATCTCTTTTTTTTTTCTTTCCAATGTGAGGATGCTTGATTTACATCTTTCTTTTATTTAGTGTGTGTTAAACAACTGCCCTTATGCACTTATATTCTACTCTTACATTTTTCAAGTGACATTGCACTTAATTCTCAGCATGCGAGTAGAGACCCAGCAGACTTTTCCTTAAACCATAATTGTGTATGTCATGAGTCAACAAACACAATAACCAGTTGTGGTTTGAAGGGCTGTTTTTTTTTTGTTTGTTTTTTAAACACTGTCCTTTCAATGTGGGACCATTGCAAGTTTTAATAAATTTTTTGTTGGCTCAAAGGAAAAGGGGTTCTACTCCCAGATTCTCTAAGGATGATGAGTCCTTCACTATGCCCTATATAATGAGCACAGTTATGGTGATATATACTTCCTGTGACTCAGTTCTTGTCCATCACTACAGTCCAGTACAAGACTTGCAGTACTGCCACTGCTGTAGCTATCAGCTGGTCAGTCTCTAGCTCATGAGCAAGATCCCGTGATACTTAAACTCTTACACTTCAAGCAGTTACTCCCTCTTCACTTGCAGAGAGCAGCCCGCTATTTTCCTGGATAGGACCATCACCTCCGATTCATAGTCACTTGATGCTGAGAGGAAAACATTATTACAAATAATGATGCATCGCACAGCTCGCCAGAATGAATTCTCTCTAATCCCGATTGCGACTTGAAACCCTATTTATGAAAATCATAAATAAAAGGGGAAACAAGACACACCATTGGGTGGAATCATATGCCCACCTTGAATGCTTTCCCCTTAATGCCAACAATGGAGATACAAATCTTGCTTTTAAAACACAAGAAACAAATTATATACAGCAGTAGCCCTGGGACCCCAAACTTTTATAATACCTCCCATAAGACATTCCATGATACACAGCCATATGCCTTTTGCAAATCCAGGAGACAAATCTGGACAACACAGGCAAAATCCCATGACATCTTCAGTATCCATGCAAAGACAGTGCTGATCCATTTTTCCATGGCTAGGACAGAATATGCATTATTCTTCCTGAACCACAGGCTTCTTTCAAATACTGTAACATACGCTTTTCTATGGAGACTGAGATGCATGGTCCCTTTATAACTGGATCACAGTCTCCAGTTTCCCCTTTTCCCAAAATAGGCACAACCACTCCAGTTTTACAGCCCAGCGGTATTGTTCTTGCCCTCCATACTACATTGAAAAGAGACATTAACCATGATAATTCAAGAGTTTATAGTGCCTTTAGCATTTCGGTTCAACTACCATGCTCTCCTGCAACCATGCAACAGTGGAACTTTTTAATCTCTGTGGTGAAACTCAACTGTAGAAATTGTCCTAGTTGCTCCAGTTTTTCCTGAAAGTACCTCCTCAGAAAATGTAGGACACCCTGATGTAAGAGTTGTTGAAGAGTTCATTTCTCCTCTTTCACACAGTGTTCCCATCAAGGTCAATGTTCCCCACCCTTCCTGAAAACAGCATGGACAATATCTGGCCCCACCATCCCCTCCTCTGAGTCATTAAATAGTTTGCCAGAACCTCTTTGAAGCCATTTGAAAGTGATTCTTCATGGCCTTATTAAAGCCCTCATGTAAACACATCTTCATTTTGATATCTGCTGCATTCCTGATAAGAGACACCCTTCCTGAAAACAGCATGGACAATATCTGGCCCCACCATCCCCTCCTCTGAGTCATTAAATAGTTTGCTAGAACCTCTTTGAAGCCATTTGAAAGTGATTCTTCATGGCCTTATTAAAGCCCTCATGTAAACACGTCTTCATTTTGATATCTGCTGCATTTCTGACCTGTCAAAATAGCAATAGCTCAGATCAGATGACGCCTTACTAGCAATGAGAAGCAGGCCTTTTTCTTTAATTTTCATGGCTTCTTTCATTACACAATCACTGCCCACCATTCATTCTTTTCTACTACCTCAGCTACTTGAAGTTTTGAAAAATATTCTGTTCCCATGCTGCATCCAGAGGAGAAAGATGAAGTAATCTCATACAGAGCACCTCCTGCTCATTACCAGCATCCCTTCACTGCACATTTGGATTTCACAGGCTTGTCCAGGCATTAGCCCAGATATCTAACCTAAAATGTCACCACATAGTGATTGGTTGGCTGTTTAGCACTTCTCCTGACCTGACTGTGCATAACATATGATCTTGTATCTGATGACATGACTACAAAGTCAGTCATCAGCCTTTGACAAATGATGCGCTGGTCACACGTATACTTATAATAATTATTGTGCTCATGCATGATATTTTTTATAGATAATCTACGACTAGCAGTGAACTTCAGTAACAGACCATAATCCAGGTTAAGATCTGGTGGTCCATTCTTCTCAGTCACACTACTCTGGGTATCAGCATCATTCCTCAGGAATAGTTTTAAATTCTGCAAATTGCAAATGTGAGTCATGTAACACTGATCCTGAATGTCTAAAAATGTGGAATTATATAAACTAAGTCAGAAATATCTGTGTATCAAAGTATTCCCTTTTGTCTACGGTATGGTGATCTTGGAGTTATTAAATATAAATCAAAAGATGTGGGAGGTGCAACTCTGCCCCCACCCCAAGCAAAATAAATACATAAATAATGATAACTTTAATAGACAACAGCAGTTCTCAAAACTCAGTGCTCTCCCTTAGTTTCATTGTGCTTTTTTTTGTTTTTTGTTTGTCTTAGTAACAAACTTATCGATCTCATAAAACAGACACTACCATTCCACTTGTATGCACTGAAATTTCCTAGCTGAACAACAAAGTCCAAAGGTTGTACCATCCCAAGCTCTGTAACTATTGTCTCTAAGAAGGCTGAATCCTGTGAATATCTGATAGGAGCCGTTACACAAAACACTAAAGAGACTGTTCTCTTTCATGCAGCTTATAGTTGCATTGAGGCAACACTATCATCTATTGGCACAGTTGTGTTGCACACAGCATGGATATCCCAAAACGTGTTGGAGAGTCAATGTCAAAACATACTTTCTTATGTAAGATCAGCTTTTCACATTTGTATTAATTATTCTTCAAGTAGTTTTCAAAACTTACCATCCAAGTTTTAAATGGAAAGTCAGTCACTTCCACATAAAAGACAAATGGCAATGGAACAGGCATTGTTAGCACTAATTTATAATAGTCACTTGAATTAATTAAGCAAAAAAGCAGAGTTACACTCTAGAGTTATTTATTCAACAGTGGAACATTTTCAGATAAGTGCATATGCTATATTCTGTTACAATGACACTGAGAAGTCAAACTATAATCAGTATTTACATAGACACAACAGGATGCAACCTCTGCCGCAATAGCAGAGTTGAAAACATATTTCCTAAATACCATTTCCCCTGAACAAATGAGGCTAACAGGGAACTGCTGTCAGAGTAACATGATATGATGAGCTGTGGTTATAAAACTTACACAAATCTATGGAAACAACCACCAATTAACACATAACAAAATAAATAAATCACTCCATCTTTAACCACAAGAATATTCTTCTACAATTCCTCTACAAGAAAATTATACCTTTTATTACATAACTGTCGTATACCTGTTAACTAGGCCCTGCAATTAGAATCCAGCAAAACAATAAAAAAGAAGAAAAATAAGTAAATACTGCTTATAAAATAACTGCATTTTCTTACCACACATGCTCGACCGTGTGTCTGTGTATAAACATGCACACACCTGCATTAGAAGAATTAGATGCACCTAGTTTTAATTATAACTGTTTATTTATTAACAGTGAAAAGTTTCCTTAGAAATCAATCTAGTCATTAAGGAAACCTCCAATACTTTCCTTGGGAGATTTATAACTAAGCTTCAGACTGAAGCTACTATTGTTCTTTTGCTGTGCAATAGGTTGAGATAATGGCAGTCTGCCAGTAAGTAATAGTCTATGTTCAGTGGTAAACATTTTCTGCTAAAGATTATATGTCTTCAGGGATAACGGACAAAAATATAAAAAGTGGGTTGTTGTGTCTTTCGGCTTTTCCCAGTTAGGGATCGCCACAGCGGAACTCCGGTCCGCTAATGATTGGTAGTTGATTTTTATGTGCGGAGTTACCAGCTCTGATGCACAACCTTCAACAGAGGTACACCCATTCACGCACGTCACCATGCAGAAGATGCTCTAACTGAGAATCGAACCGGACAGCGTCTTACTGTGAGGCGACAACGCTACCGCAGCACCACCACCGCATTAAATTAAATTAAAAAAAATGTAGTGGAAACAAGCACTCCAGCATCACTTTCTGCATGGTGACACAACAAGGGAGGAGCAGTTACTAGTATTAACCCACTGCACTCAATGGGCATAGAGTGAGTCACCACAAGCTGCTTCTGACAGAACAGATCATCAGATCTCATTGGGCAGCTGCCTACCACCTGCCTCAAATTGGGCAGCCACTAGCCAAATAGGTGCTGCCGTACCATGGTCCATTTGCTCCATTGATTGTGTACAGCTTAGGGGACCAACAACAGCTGGATAATTAACCATATACTTGGAAAAGAAAGCAACAAAGTAAATCAGTCTTCTGGCTTGGCACATTGAATGTAAGCACAATGACTCCAGGCTGCATGAAAGATCTACAGAACATCAGTGATGTTCAGAAGACAGCAGTCATTAACAATGACTGCAGATGGACATTGTGGCCCTCCAGGAAACAAAGCGGTCATCTTTTGAATGTATCAGGGAGAAGAACTTTATTTTTTTCTTGTACAGGAAGCTTTCAGAATGAATCAGGGAACATAGTATACTTTTGCAATCAGAAAAAAAAACTTGTTGGCTTAGTTTTACCACCAAATGTGGGAAATGAAAAAATGCTAAAAATTCAGCTACAAACACCAGTGGGTATGGTCAACATCTTCAGTGTCTATGTACCTACTTTAACTTCTTCCCAGGAAGTTAAGCACAGGTTATATGATGAACTTAAGCTACCATCAGTGATGTCCCTTCACATGAACCCCTATTCATTCTTGGTGACTTCAATGCCAGTGCCAGAGTGACCATCCCAGCAGGCCATCCTGTCTGGAATGGTTCAGAACAAGAAAGATGAAAGAAAATGGACAGCTTCTCCTTGAACTCTGCTCCCAGCATGACCACATCATAACTAGTATCTTCTTCAAAACCAAACACCAGCACAAAGTGTTGTGGTGACACCCAAGATCAAAAGATTGACACCAGCCTGACCTCATCCTCACCAAAAGCAGCAGTTTATGTAGTGTTGGAGTAACACACAGTTACCAAAGCTTGTGTGTAGCAAGGTGAAAATCCAGCTGCAAATGTTTTTTTTTTCCCTAAAAAAAGGAAGAGAGGCTATGCATTATCATAGGCAAAACTCATGACCCTTCAAAGGTAAGTAAGCTTGCCAACGCACTTGAAAAGGCCTTTCCCCACTCAGCACTAATATCAGCAAGAGATCGGAAAAACTACAAGATGTTATCTATAAAATTGTGATAGCTTCCTTTGGGAAAAAGCTAGCTATCACACTGAAGTGCTGATACCGCTGCTTGAGAAGAAGAGACAGGAAATGGCTGCATATAGGTCCTCTTCTAATGAAGAAAACATACAGGTGCTGTGGTGTGCTCAGAGCCAAGTGTAGTAGGTAGATTGG